>NC_051180.1:86745741-86804152 GCF_013339695.2 Rhipicephalus sanguineus
CTTTTTAGTAATCGACGGCCTGCCTTGGAGGAGGAGAGGCGGACCACTTAGGCTGTGGTCTGGGCCTCGATCACTTCATCGATGTCGTTGTGCATACCTAGGAGGTACTCGTGTTTTGGGGCAGGCCGAGGACTTGTTTAATGCTTTCGCGCATGAGTGTGTTGAGTTTAGTCTTTTCCACCTTTGTCCACTTGTGGGCAGAGGCGACGTAATTGATGTGGCTCGTTAAGAACGCGTGGTATATGCGCAGGAGGTTGGCCTCACCGAGGCCTTGACTGCGACCCGAGACTCGCTGGATCAGTCGGAGCATGTTTTCCGTTTTAGTTGTGATATGTGTTATTGTTCGTGCATGGCACCCGGTGGCCTCGACTAGCAGGCCGAAAATGCGTATGGAGTCAACGCGGGGTATTCGTTGCCCGTCTTTGGCTTGTAGTGCTATGGGAAGCTCGTGTAAAGGGGTTAGATTACGAACGCCTTGGCGAGATTGCCGGTACAGTAGCAATTCGGATTTTGTGGGTGACAGTCGCAGTCCGTTGTTTTGTAGGTAGGCTTCTGTGATATCGACAGCGGCTTGAAGGGCTTGCTCTACTTCCGCCAGGGAACCTCCCAGGCACCAGATGGTGATGTCGTCCGCGTAAAGAGCATGGTTTATGTTGATTATGTCGCGGAGTTTGTCGGACAGTCCCTTCATTACTATGTTGAAAAGGAGGGGAGAAATGACTGCCCCTTGTGGGGTCGCGTTGGGACCTAATGTGAATGTGTCGGATGTGAGTTGCGATACTCGTTGTTGAGCTCTTTTGTCTTGCAGGAAAGAACGGACGTATGCCTGGAATCTTTTACCGAGGCCGAGGCTGGCAATGGATTCCAGTATGAAGCGGTGGGAAACGGTGTCGAATGTTTTGGTGAGGTCTAGGGCGAGGATGCCGCGGACATCTCTCGTTTTTGAGTCGAAGATGTGCTTCTTTAGCAGTAACATGACGTCTTGTGTTGAGAGGTGTGGTCTGAATCCTACCATGTTGAATGGAAAGAGTTCGTGGTCCTCTACATAGCGCGATACGCGATTAAGGATAGCATATTCAGCTGCTTTACCTATACATGAGGTTAGGGAGATGGGGTGTATATTGTCAAAGTTGAGTGGTTTGCCAGGCTTTGGGAGGAAGACCACCGTGGCCGTGCGCCACTGTTCGGGCACGTGGCCGGTTTCCCACATGTGGTTTATATCTTTCGTGCGAGAGTCTAAAGAAAAACGGACATCGGCAGCGCTGACCCCACGAATGCATAGAATAAAAATAGGGATCCGAGCAGGAAACGAAGCCAAGCATTCTGTGTAGCAGTCAAATATTCTACCACAGAGCCGCGCCACGTCTTGAAACGGCTTTGGAAAAAGGCGCTATGCGGGCGTATAATGTCGGTGCAACGTCAGTTGTGCTTGCAGTGCGGGCTATCTAATTTTAGAACAAAATAATAAAGATTACATATATTCTCCTATGATACAGGCGTCATGCCGGATTAACGGCAATTGTGGTTCCAGTGTTGGCTCCGCTTACTAAACGTTACACCTGTATTCCTATGATTCAGGAAGCTATATTCAAGCGTTGCTCGACCCCGGAAGAATGCGCTAACGAAAGTTACGTGTGACATTCACATCATCGCATCGTAAAGTGCACTTTCAACGATACTGACGTATGTGCTAGAAAGTGGGTGCTGACGTTACATCAGTCCATAAGTTACCCTTTAAACGCCAGTGTAGTCGACGTGCCTGGCAAAGCCATGATGTGCACACAACTACTACGCTTACGTCGATGCACCTCGTAAAGCCTGGCTGAAAGTCAAGAAATACAGCATAGACAACTACTCGCTGAATGTTTCGCATGAAACCGATTCCCACAAGGCGTGAGATCTGCCAATTTCGGTCTGAGGTTTTACGCTTTCTCAGTGGCGAGCGATGGTCTAAAACCAAAGTTAAATTATCCATTCTAAAAAAAACGGGGCGTGCAAACACGGACACAAGAAAGAAGTCAGGACACCACAAACGCTTGTGGTGTCCTGACTTCTTTCTTGTGTCCGTGTTTGCACGCCCTGTTTTTTTTAGAATGAATACTTACCAACTAGCTCAGCTCTCTGTTATTCTAAGTTTAATTATCCAACGTTGCGCGTTATAGGGAAAAAAATACGCCGCACAAACGGACGGGACGAAGAAAGGTGACACAGCACACCTTGTCCCATCCGCTCGTGCGCTGTATTTTGCCAACTTGCCCAACTTTCAGTGTTGCTTCATCTTTACCACGAAAGCTACAGCGCGATTGTGCGGCATGGAGTAGTGGGCGACTCCGCATTAACATTAACAACCTGGGGTTCTTTAACGCGCTCTTAAATCGAAGTACATGGTGTTCTTATATTTCGCCCCCATAGAAATGCGGCCACCATGGCCGAGAGTCTTACCCACGTCATCGAGCTTAGCAGCCCAACACCGTAACCTTCTAAACTGCCGATCGCTACTGCAAAATTTAACGTATATACTATACGTACAGCGCCTCCCAACTGTCACGCAGCACGATTTAAAGCAAAAGGAGCGGCGTGACGCGAAGCAAATGCAGTGCATAGTGTTCCCAGTAGACTGGAGTAGCCAGCACTAATTTTCTCATTAACGATGTTTATTTAAATAGTAAAACTTGTATTAATAACTGGACATGTACTTGCGTAATTATCAAAATGTCAATTAGGCATATGAAAGCATGTTCAAATGACATCTAACTGCGCTATTTTCAACAACGTACTAATTGCGTCCTAATTTTTCCCGGCTGATAAAGAAAAGCTGCGAAATATGAAAAATAACATGTGATTACGCTCGCACCCGCAAAAGAAAGCAGCACCCTCAAATAAGTTTACTGCAAGCAACCGCTTTGCCTGTTGTTCGTTGCCAGAGACAGCGTTTCGCACTTTGGAAAGGTTACGGGTCGGGCGCGAACATGCGTCGCAATCTTGCAGGGATTCATTCCACTCGACTGTACGCCACTATCATTATCCAGATCTCACGGCCGACTGTTGTCATTGATAAAGCGGCAGGAGCGCTGTTCTGATTACGGCCTGACTCTGTAAGACCAAAGAGGCGCGTTTCTTCGGCCGGGGAATATGGCAGACAGGGCGATCCATATTTTTTTCCTTACACTGGCTACCTCACAGTGAGCCTGTTTGAGGGCGCAGATTACTGATGCACGCAACAGTCCAGTCACTTGTCACTTTTCAGATTTCGCTGGCTTTCTTTATCAACCGGAAAAAATGAGAGCGCAATTAGTACGTTGTTGAAAATGGCGCAGTTAGATGCTATTTAAACATGCCTGCATATACCTCAGTGATATTTTGATATTTAGGTGAGTACTTGTCGAGTTACAAGTATAATTATGACGAATTAATTAAACGTCATTAACAAAAAAAATAGTAGTGGCTACTTTAGTGTACTGGGAACAACATGAACTATGATTTGTTGCTCTAAGGGCCGCACCATAGATCACTGTTGATGTGTATAGCGGAAACCGGCCTCCATGTATATATTTCACTCTGTATGCCGTTGGGCAAACTTTAGAAATTAGAAGAAAAAAAACTAGGTTTCCTTTCCGTAACGCAGTTCCTCTTTTTTTTTTAATCGTGCTGCGTGATAGCTGGGATGCCTTGCTCCCAGCTGCGTGGTGTGTGCGTGCGTGCGTGTGTGTGTGTGTGTGTGTGTGTGCGTGCGTGCGTGCGTGTGTGTGTGTGTGTGTGTGTGTGTGTGTGTGTGTGTGTGTGTGTGTGTGTGTGTGTGTGTGTGTGTGTGTGTGTGTGTGTGTGTGTGTGTGTGTGTGTGTGTGTGTGTGTGTGTGTGTGTGTGTGTGTGTGTGTGTGTGTGTGTGTGTGTGTGTGTGTGTGTGTGTGTGTGTGTGTGTGTGTGTGTGTGTGTGTCCATCACGGATTTCAGGACGGCAGACATGAAAAGAGATTCAACAGGACGGCTCTTCGCCGTGTCCTTTGCGATGTTCCTTATTTCAGAGGATGTCAGAGCCTTTGAATAAGCGATGAGCCGCGACCTCGAATAACAGCTTTCCTGTCCTCCCCGATTCTCGAGCATGTGACGGATCTGCATGTGATGCATT
Organism: Rhipicephalus sanguineus; assembly: GCF_013339695.2. Classification (NCBI taxonomy): domain Eukaryota; kingdom Metazoa; phylum Arthropoda; class Arachnida; order Ixodida; family Ixodidae; genus Rhipicephalus; species Rhipicephalus sanguineus. Next base: position 86,749,869 of record NC_051180.1, read on the forward strand.
GCGTGCTGGAAAGAGCTTCGCTCGTATACATGATGCACGATACGCGTATATGTCGACGTTGCGTTGCTTCCCGAGCACGATGATGCCGAGAAAGCAGGTCAAATTCGGTGTCCGCCTCTTCGCGGGCACAGTTGATGGCTTTCTTGCCCGGTGACTGCTTTATATTGCGAAGGTTTGCCTTTTGAAGAATGCGGAGGAAAAAAAAGATATATGCGATTTGATGAAAAGACGAGCCTATACGCAGAGCTTCCTCAGATCACTGTCACAGGCTTAGTCAGTCCATTAGTTAGTTAATAATAATAATAATAATAATAATAATAATAATAATAATAATAATAATAATAATAATAATAATAATAATAGTAATAGTAATAATAATAATAATAATAAATTGTTGGGGTTTAACGTCCCAAAACCACGGTATGTTTATGAGGGACGTCGTAGTGGAGGGCCCCGGAAATTTAGAACACCTGAGGTTCTTTAACGTGCACCTATATCTACGTACAGGGGCTTCAATCATTATCGCCTCCATCGAAAATGCGGCCGCCGCGGCCGGGATTCCATACAGCGACCTTCGGGTCAACAGTGAGTACCATAACCGCTAGACCATCGTGGAGGGTCCTTTAGGTATAGTTGTTCGCTGTTCATTATTGGTTCGCTAGTTCGTCTGTAAGTTTGTTTCTTGTTTGCTGTGTGGCTTGTAAATAATTAATTAACAAGTTAAATTAATTAGATTAATTGGACATCGCCTCATATTATGGTGGGCTTGACACGTCGTTCACAGCGGCAGCGTTGAAGAGCGAGAACATATACTGTTCAGCCATGTTTTATGGGAGACTGAGTGGCAGTCGCTTGTATTGTTAAATGATTATTTCGCAATAGAACACTTGGCAGCTTAATGTGAATCTGTAGTGGTGCACAAGGAGTTCTCGGAGAACTCCTAGGTCAGGGACCTTTCACAAGACAGCATGCCATGAAGCTAGACCTACGAACGACGTCCTTGCGGAGGTGCATTGAAGAAACTAAAAGTTCAATTAGGAAGAACATTCGATTTAATCGCAGCGTCGCCTGGTATCATACTTCAGCGATAATAAAAACATTCGTTCATGCACTCCGCATCGAAGCCTTCGAATACATTTAGTTATAGCTTAATCTCGACGCTATTCACGCGCATTTTTGAGCGTTTACGCGATAAAAAAATGTGTTGCGCTGTTACGAATTAATTAGTTCGCAGAATCAATTTCGCCGCTTCCTCTGACGTCTCCCTTTCGCTGCGCGCCACTGTGGTGCGATCCACCCGCTCTTGTGTAGCGCTCCGCACACGCGCGCAATTAGCCCCCTAATCCCGAACCCAAACCCCGGCGGAACTCGCACGCAGGGCTCAGTTCACAAGCGCGGGATTTGCGCGCTTCTGAGCGCGAGTTTCGCACGCGGGCAGGCAAGTACTCGGTGTGGCCCTGAACACACAACGTGCGGTATATGAGCAAACAAGGTTAGTTACAGAGAGGGAATGCGGTGCCACCCGGGCCTGCGGTAATTCCCGTTCACGCTCTGCGCCCCAACTAAGTCCGTCAAGCACGCTCTCTTTTCCAGATTTCCAGGAAGAGGACATGGAGAGGGGGGGGGGAGTACCGCTCGCCGCGACTAAGTGCGAGCTTTGGCATCATATCTAATCTCGTGGAATCTGTGCAATATATTGATTTATTCTTTTAGATACTGCGCACATAGTGCACGTGATTTAATGCAAAATTCAGCACTCTACAGGTTGGGCCTGCTCAGCAGTTTAAAAAAATCACGCAAATAAAAAAGGCTATCGACACTTTGCACAACGTTGTTTCTAATATTACAGTGCAAACTTTGTCTTACTTGTTACTTTGTTTACTTCGTTTCATTTTAGCACGAGAACGTTTTATATCAGGGTCCACCAAGATTTACCTGACGTTATTTCCGAAGACTTACCTAACTTTTCACCAGGAAATCGACGCACTATTCTATCTCAATGCCTCCTCCGTCACTCTCCGCTCTGATGATGACGATTTGCGGATCTACCCTTTGAAACCTGTGAATAGCTGTACAGCGCTCAAGCCGACGTAGTGGATGTGTACCACCACTGTCAATTCAGTAGTGCATCAAAGTGGACTGGCAGCATGCACAAAAACGCTCAGTCACTGTGCGGTCCGCATATACGCATTGCGATAAGCGCGTGCGCCCAAGCGCCACAATTTCGTTACTACCCACGGAAATCAGAGCTGTGCTGTAGAGGCCCAAGTGCAGGTGCTCCAAACCGAAAGGTTGGAGGCCTGTAGAGGTCATTTACATCACTCTGAGGAGAAGTGAGGGCGGTATCATGCCCAGGGTGGACACCCTTCGCGTTCTGGGCATGATAATTTAGTCGAACGGCTCTAATAACCTGACTGTACTGAAGCTTACCAAGAAAACGGACAATGCACTCAGGTTAATAAGATGGTTTGTAACCGGCTGCAAGGACTGTGCCAGGGCAACCTCGTCAGGTTGGTGCATGCTTTCGTGATGTGTCACGTCACCTACGTCGCGGCCATGCCCAACTGGCAGAGGTCGGAGCGGGACAAGCTTAACACGTTGATCTGAAACGCGGTCAAGTGAGTCCTCGGGCTTCCCGTGTACACGAGCTCGGAGAGACTGCTCCACCTCGGCATGCAGACAACGCTGGAAGAGATAGCTCAGTCACAAGAGAGGGTGCAGTTTACCAGACTTTCTACCAGCAGTGCCGGGAGAAACATCCTGAGAGCTTGGAGTTCCCCCGATAGAAATCGAGACCAGATACTGCAGCATTCCTCGAGAACAGAGAGAGCGCATTAACATTGTCCCCATTCTCCGGAATGTCCACCCTGCGTACAATGTAGGCAGACGACGGGGCTAAGGCTAAAGCCCTCCTGGACGATGCCTGCACACGTGCCCGGAGTTGCTGTTTCGCCGATGGAGCACGGTACCCAGACGGAAGCGCATTCGTTGCAGTCTGCGTCGATCAAGATGGGAAAGTCACAAACTCCTCGATGGTCCGGACGACGGCGGGTGAGGTTGCGGAACAGTTCGCGATAGCACTGGCCCTGCTAGATGACGGGGAATGACAATATACAGCGTCTCGAGATCGGTGGTCAGATCATTCGCCAAGGGCTCCGTCTCGGAATCAGCCTTGCGGATCCTACAATATAAGAAAGTTAAGCAACACACGATCGTTCCCATGTCCCAGCAACACACGATCTGTCCCATGTGAGCGGTTCCGCGCTCACATGGGACTGATCGATGGTACTCCGTCTAACCACAACGAGTCGGCCTACAGAGCTGCGCGATGAGTCATCGACCGCGTAGCTACGATATGGCGAGGTGCTGTGGTTCTGGACAATATGGATCCTCTAGCCACGTACAATGAACTAACAAAGAACTTTTATCTCAGGAGGCGAAAGTATTCGCCGCCGCCCAGTAAAATGAACAGGCCTCAGGCATTGACGCTCAGACTCTTGCAGGTCGGGCATTTCCTAGACCCGCACTCTTGCATAAGATCTATCCCGAAATCGAAAGACCTATCGCCAGCTTAGACCACATGCTCTGACCGTGCCCCGCGTTGCGGGTCGACGAAGATGTCACATCGTCCAAGTGGGATGCTGTGCTACGCAGTCCAGATTTGAAACACAACTATGGGCAGTCCAACGGGCCCACGACGTGGCGGAGGGGCTACGCCCATCTGTCTCGACGGGAGAGCGGCCCGCTACGTGCTAGTCCACGCCCCGATCGACCTGAATAATGTTTTTTTTTAGGGGCGAAGCTCCTTAAGGCGGCACCCGTTCGTCCCTCGTAGTCGTCGTGATCGTAGTAGTGAGTAACAAGTCTTACGCTTTGACCTCCAAGGTGGTGCCGGTGGGAGATTTCTCCTGTGCGTTGTTGAACAATAAAAAATTCGCAGCGTGCGCGTTAACTAAAAGCCGAATTCTTCTGTCTCTCATTCCCCATTAGCAGCCATTGGCATGTTCCAGTAGGAAACGTTAGTAGAAGTAGAAGTGTAAGTGTTAGCTAAAAGCCGACTTCTTCTGTCTCTCATTGCCATTAGCAGCCATTGTTTACCTCCAAGGTAGTGCCTGGTGAGATTTCTCCTGTGCGTGATTAAACAATAAAAATTTTGTTCAAAACGCCGTTGATTGATGAAATAAACCAACGAAAGACGCCAGATGTTTTGTAAAAGCAGAACGAAAGAACGCCAGATGTTTTTCTTAAAGTGTAGTAGTAGTAGTTGTATTTAGCCACCTCGCCCGATCGTCAACGGGCGAGGGGGACCGGCAACGGCGCGAGGACCCTGCCGTACGAGAGTTAAATCACACTAAAAGACATACTTTGCGGGCGATACACTCTAGTGAGCTTTCAACTTTTCGTCTTAATGTACATGATAAAGAAATTATTTCTACGAAAAACGCAAGGCACACCTTGAGCAATATGTTTGGTTTTGGGACGCTAAATCGAACCATGAGGCGATGCGAAGCCGGAGCACTTGCACGATCGCGTTCCGTTGGCTTTCGTTGGGCATGCTACCGACCTCGCGTCGTGGAACGCGCGTCCTGTCTTCCCTCTAGCCTTGCCTTTAATTCGCACAGGGCGAGCGGGGAATGCGGTCGCTCTTGGCGCTCTTTCGCTCGGGAGCGGACTTCTTCCTTGCATTTCACCGATCACAAGTGATAATGAAGGGACCACGTAAACCAACAGTACAATAAAAGTTTGATGTTTAATATACACACGATGTTTCACACTCTTTATATTATGTACTGGGCGCATTTCACGGAAGAGTTTCACGGTTTACAGATGATTCCCTCCGTAGCTTCGCCCCACTCATCATCATTCACCCCGTGGATATGCTGTGATTTTTTTCATTCCATTTCATTCCACTCCGTTCTTTGGTAGGGATGGTGCCGCCATGTAATAGGGGTGTAAACCATGACACTAACGCGCGCCGAACCAGAAAGGAACACAAAGGCAGTGAGATGAGCAGAACAATTGTAGTAGGAAAGAAATTGTAGGCAAATACGGCTGAGCCGCTTCTTGACATACATTATTACGAGTCGGTATACGATTCAATACGAGCCTGAGCTAGTGCCATTTTCTTCGCACTACGCACCACCCGCGAGCTGTAACGTGACAAGCAAAATACGAAATGCTGAATAGCGTGTACGTATGTGTTTGGTTTTCCGTGATCGATTTGCTGCACTATAGGTTCCAAGTGCGTGCGGCGCGCCGCCGGAAGCAACAGCGGTACCGACACAGGAGGCACTCGATCGGTCTCTTTATGGCCATAACTTGAACGATGACACTCGACGCATTGAACCTAGTACCGCTGGCGTTGGATCGAATTGTACTTTGCTTCGGGGCATGCCCGCAGTGGAAGCTGCTTTCATCTGCCTTGTCGGTGACGTTGATGGCGTGTATGTTTATATGGAGCCGCTGGCATGGCCGCATTCCTTTTAACCACTCGGTCGATGCTTTCGCGATGTGTTTTGATGCTGGCATCTTACCGACTACAGGTACGCTATTTAGTTCGTGGAATATATTTTGGTTCCGCTGGCTAGTTGAGTAGTACAATTCTTTGAGACCACTGAGGACTTCCAACCGGGTCGTCTTCCCGTTAGTAAAAAGCAGCACTAGAAGAGGAAAGCTGGTGGTGTCGTGTGTCAGGGGTTATTGAGCCGTCTAAATCAATAATCTTTTATGCACGTGAAATACTTCCAATGTTTGTTAAACAGATAAGTGACATTATTGTAGCGAAGAGTAGCGCTATAGCGGGGCACCCTCTCCAGCGCTATCAAACGGGTCTGTCTCCTTCGCGCATTGGCTGGTGGACGCTGCTTGCACTCAGAGTCCGTGAATTGAGCCGTTGATCGAGCTACCGGTCGACCTTTATGCCAGCGTTCAATGAACGCATTTACAAGAAGTGGAGATGTTCTTTTTTAAACGGAACATTTTCGCTCCATAATGAGAGTGGAACGACCTCACGCTATTACGTCGGATGAGAAATAAATTACACCATCTCCCGCTAAAGGGGACCATGAGGCGATTCGAAGCCGGAGCACTTGCACGATCGCGTTCCGTTGGCGTTCGTTGGGCATGCTACCGACTTCGCGTCGTGGAACGCGAAGAGGGACGCTACGCGCGTCGTATCTTCCATCTAGCCTGGCCGTTAATTCTCACAGGGCGAGCGGGGAACGCGGTCGACAGGCGGGCGAGAGGGGGCAGAGTAGAAGAGGAGAGAGAAGGGGAGGGGACGCGCATGCGCTCGAGCTCATCGCGGCGTTGCGCAGGAGAGAATTTCGGCATGTCTAGCCCGCGTTTCACAGGAAGAGTGGAAAGGGGGAGGGGAGAGGGAATGTGGAGAGGAGAAGGGGAGAGGGGAAGGGGAAGTGGAAAGTGGAGATGGGAAGTGGAGAGGGAAAGTGGAGAGGGGAAGGAGAGAGGGTGAGGGGAGAGGAGGTGTGTGGAGAGGGTAAGCGCATGCGCAGTAAGGGTGGTCACGCCGCACACCACCACCACCGGATTGAGCTCCGCCTTAAAGGGATACTGAACAAAAATTTGAAAAAGCTACGAAAACACTTACATTCGACTCGGACAACACGACTGTTCCTGTACGCAGCGTTTATTTGACGTAATTTCGAACAGTTGGCCGTATTTTTAGTGGATTGTGAGAGCGCGGCGGCTGCATGCCACTGCGCTTGTCGGCGGACGTGACGTCGAGTGCTCCAGCAAGAGGGGGGCAACCGGCACGCTCTCTCCTGCCCTGCCACTTCCCTTTCTCCACCTCTCCTCTCAAGAACCGAGGGTGGCTGGTGTGGCCGTGGCGCTGAGCCTTGTCCTCTTTTCCCCACATATGAAACAAAATAGCGCTTATTCCTCAAAAACCGCTACAACTACCGAGCGTGTCGCGAGAGCGCAAAGATGCAAGGTGCGAGTGACAGTGGTTCCACGAGCGGTCATTGCGACTCCGAGTTCGACAGGCCTCCAAAACGGATGCGCCAAATACAACCATATGCGTGTGACCGTTCTGCTGTGTCAAGCGACAGCAAGGACGATGAGCCAGACGAGCCGCCGTAGCCCAACGTGGGTCGGCAGCCGGGACCAGCAATTTACACAGTAACTCATAGTCACTATCCTCGAAGTGTTCGGAGCACAAAAAGTCACGCTTTGAAGGCACCCACGTTGGCTGCGATGGGCGCGCAGCGCGAATCCATATCCTTCGAAGCTTCGGCTCTGTTGGAAAGGTATGACAGGGCACACCCTAGCGCAGAACAGCGTTGAGGCATTCTGCGTTGTGTCAGGTGCTTCACCGTTCACATTACGTAGCAGCACACAACACAGACGGCAAATTCGTAGACGTGGGCGCAAGCTCCGCTTGAGAAAACAAATATACGGCCGAGAGCGCGGCAATGGCGTCGTTGGCTGCCGGTTGAGAACACGCACGGAGAACACCTTCCCGACCGTGAAAACACGTTTTGAGAGAGACGCGCGGCAGCGGGTGGCGGCTTGCGATGTCGATTGGTAAGCGATTTTGCTGCGAGCACGGTTGGCGAGTCACTATCCGCGGAGTTTCGCGTCACTTCCTCTCTAGTTCGCGGCGCGGCCGCTAGACGCGCCAATTCGCGAAAAATGCATTAAATTCATTATTTTCTGCTAGTCTCTGGCTGAAATGAAGGTTGTTTCAACAAATTTCAGCACCCAATCTTTCAATTGAGTCATTTATCTCGGCGGCGAAAATTTTGTTCAGTATCCCTTTAAGATATTTCGCATCTAAAAGTGACACATACCCTGCCGGCCAATTTTGTAGGTTAGGCTGAGAATGCTGGCGAATATACTCGAAGAACTACCCATTGTTGCCTCGTCTAAATTTAACATTCGCCTTCCACGTTCGTGGTAGTGCTGAATACACTATCAAGCACCATGCGTTATCCCGTTTATCCTGCAATGCTACAACCTCAATCTATTCGCTTGGATACCTCGTGAGAGTATTTTCATGCGAAACGTGTCACATCTTTCACGAAACTCCTGCGTTCTATCCAATCTATCATTAACTTACTGTAACTTTCCCTTTGTGCTCTTCTGTGGCATTCCAGTTCTTCGTTTCAAGTGCGAGAGCTCTGCATGTATTGTTCGTAGTTTAGCCTTAGTCACGTTGTCTCAGTTACAGAGTGTGCACAAACTGACCCTGCTTTATTCTGTATAGGCAGCGACTATCGCGATATATCCAGCCAACTTACCAGGCCCGGCAGAAAGAAAAGTAAGGCACTGGAAGTTTTAAGCGTAGGCGTCCATTGTGTAATGTCTCGGGATCTTTTGTGGCCACAAAGGCGAGCGATTGTCCAGTCTGTCAAGCACTCTGAACGGCGTTTTGCGACTTCTTATCGACAGGCGCGTCACGTTGGTTCCGTGTTTGTGTCGCTTGATGTGTTTTTCTTTCTTTCCCACCTTTCTCTCAGCATTGCATCCACGCGCACCTTATTAAGCTTGCGTTGTGCGTCTCTCATCTGGAGCAGCTGCGCTGTACGGCTTTGTTCGTGACTTAGTTCTCGTTCGGCTTCGCGCGCAGCTGTCTCCAGGGAGCGTAGTGGTTGTTTGCAGAAGGAGGCGTGTAGATACGTCTGACGTATTAGGGTGCCTTCGTTAAGAGCTGGTGCTCGAGACTGTGGTAGCGGACGCGGTCGTCCTGCCTTAGTCTCCGGCAATACCGCGTTCGTTTTTCTTCTCTTTCCCGTTGACGTCCTTTTTTTTGCTTTTTTTTTTCAATACGCATTTGTGTTGCGCGAGTGCTTTCTCGCACCTGACTGCACCGATTGGTTTCCAAGGAACGAGGGTTTCTTCATCTGAACATCTCTGTGCTGAGATTCCCTGTGTCGGTTATGAAAAACAGTTAGAGGCGGTGTTACAATGAAATGTTATTTCGGGGCAGCGTGCCAGTGATAGCGTAGAGTATGTTTGGGGCGCTAACTCTTGGTGGTTGCAGATATTGCTGCAATGAAGGCTCATTCTTTGGTGATTTTGAAACTGCTGTTATCGAATATCACGGGAACTTATATGTTGCTTGTATGTAAATAGTCAAAGACCAATGTCCAACCCTTTCCTAATAACTTTCTCAATGGAGAAGATAGCCTCGCAGCAACGCAGTTTTCCCAAGCCGGTAGTGGTGTGGCCAGTTTTACGTTCCGTACTGGTAAACAGAATTGCTTGTCTTATCACATTGACAACGCAGATGTAACTGTTGTGGCGAAACTACGCTAAACCAGGAAACCTTGGAATGTGAACCTAGCTGTTTGCCTTCGTGTAATCATGAATAAAACAACGCATACTTTGGCTAATGTTCAGTCTATAGAGAAATGGATTTTCGCTTCTGGCGAAGGACCCATAATTACCAAAATCGCCGTATTTCTCATTGTAGTTTTCTGCGTGCGTTAGCATTCTGTATTGTACTTTAATTTTTGCCCAGCAATATTGCGTTATACGCTGACTCTAATACATAGCTGTGACTTATGTGTATGCTTCCCATTTTCCGTATGACACTCGTGTTATCCAACTATGAAGATCGCTTTGAAGTTTTTGCTTTGTACCGCGCTTCTTTATGTAAAATAGCTGTATTTGATAAAATCAATAATAGTCCATTATGGACCAGAAACGTTACGAAGAGTATACCCACTATGTTTAACAGCGGGGCACAATTTTAACGAAAAACGACTAGCAAAATCATTGCACGTGCATACGTAAGAAACGGTACAAGGACATCCGCTCCAAATATTCATCTTGCTTGGAAAGCGACCATCTTCATTTGACTACGTAACAACATACTGTGGCGCCCAAAGGCGGCCTTGCTGCGCAACTGTCGGGCTTTCCCTTCTGTAATGGCTTAAAACGAGAAGAAGGTCGACGAGGTTTAACAGCTGCTGTTAACATCCGACTGGTATCTTGTGTCCGTGAGCTTATTTGTTTGTTTGTTTGCTTTCATTTACTTTTATTTTCTATCACATATAGCATGTTTCCGGTGGGCTATTACGTCCATGCGCCGTTTAGGACTTTCATCTGGAGTAAACAAGTCATTTGGTACAGCCGCTCCGCGTGCTCCGATGGGGGAGGCTGACGCGTTTCACCTTTTGGTAACGGCCCTTCGCAAGTCGTTGGTGGTCGTAATAGGAAGCCATTCAGCTCACATTACTTCGCAAGTGGCCGAATCTCGAGCGCCAGCTTGGCATAGGGAGGCATACGCTTCGTGAAACTCATTTCCTGCCACGCTTTCCCGCCGAGAGAACGTAACGTGCTCTCTGAAGGGAGTGAAGTGCCATTTTACGCGGGCGGAGACGCGCGGACGCCCCGTCGACTGAGATGTGAGAGAGTGGTGGTGCAGGCATCACAGTGCTGTATGGATTCACAGGAAGATCTTTTTAGAGCTATTAGCTCTTTGCAGGTTGCGGCTCTCTTTATGCGCGAAAGCTCCGTTGCGGTATACCCTACCGAATCCATTAAAAGGCTGCACCACAGTTAAGGCTGCTTGCACGAGAAAGGTATGTTTCTTTCTCTCTCTCGTACATCGTAGTTATGGGGAGAGGGGGGTGGAATTGCGCGTTTGAAACCCCCCCCTACTTTTACAGTTTTGCGTGCGCACACATACACACACGTTTACAAACGCACGAACGAACATACACAAAGGTTAGTTTTCGTAGCGTCCAGAAATTGTGACGAATATGCGAAAAACGTCTACGGTGTCAGCGAAAGGTAATATGTCACATATGCGGAACGTCCTTCCGTTATATAGAGGCGTCATTGAATAAGGCAATGAAACAAGTGTCACAGTTTCGTCTCAATGGCGAAGCAATGAATACGACAGCAAAAAATTGTAGTGTCATATGAAGTAAAGCTGGCAGATCACTGTTTTAGCATGTGATCTGGCGTAACTGAAGAAAAACGGCGGCGTAAGAAAACCCGGCCGCTGCAGCGACCGAAATGACCTTCGTGCTGTTCATGAGTTCAACGCAAACTTTGCGTGCGAGCACAACACGTACAAAGGTATGAGCTGTCTGCTGATCGTCTCTAAATATACGGCACGCGCGACCACGGGCGACTACGCCCGCTCGGTAAAAGTACCCATTGCCAGCCGGAGCCCGGCAACCCCCCCCCCCCTCCGGCAATCCTCTGTGCGCGTTTCGCGCGACGGAGACGGCCGGCGCAATTCGTTTCTGCTTGAGCCGCGACCGTCGGCTTCCCCCGCACGCTCGAACTCACACATACAAGGTACGAGGCGTGGGGAGATGTTGCCGAGTTAGACTTTATACGGAACATGACGGCGACGCCGACGGCAAAGACGCGGCGAGAGTTTCTATATGTTTGCTTGGCAATAAAAGAAAAACAGGGGACGTGTTATTCACCTACTTGGTGCCACGTCTCATCAGCCGAAATTATGGAAAAGTTATTATTCAAATCACCTTTTAAGAGCGGAGCTGCTTATGTCAGCCGTTGGCATAAGCATAAACGAAAAACAGGACACTGAACACACAGGACACAGCGCTGTGTCCTGCGCGCTCGCTGTCCCGTTTTTTTGCGCTGTTTTGCTACAATGTTGAATTGGTGTCATTCCTTACTTTGTACCACATGCTCTGCCATCTGACACATCCTTTCTAGCTCAACGAGATCGACGTAAGAAATGGCAACAAGGTGTTTATGTCTGTGAGTTTGTGTGAGCTTCTTGCAGTGTCAAAATAAACACTAGTGAGGGGTTGAATTTCTATAAACTCCCGATGTTTGCATATTTTTTCATGGAACATCTGTCTGTCTGCAGACGAACGGCCATTAGGACTTTATAAGTGAATACTTTTACCTAGTTTCGTGATTTGTGCACTGTGATATATAACGTGGAATCGTCCGCAGCTGGTTTCTGGCGAAATAAGGTTTTTCCATCAATCTGAGAGGTAACCGACACAAATTTTTGCATGCGCTTGTTAAAGTTGTAGGATGATTTTTTCCCTTTCTTTCTTTTTTTGCGAATGTCAGCTTCTAAGAACATACTTTCGTACCCAGCTTGCGTTCTATCTCAAACTTGAGATAAGTTTTGGCTGTTGTAAAGCAATGAAATAGAAACACAAGATATCCAAGAGTTGAATTCAAAGCGGGCTTCACTAAAGATGTATTACGTTTTCTCACATTTCTAAAGCACGGTTTTTTTTCGTCTTATTTCGGGAGAGTAATATCTCTTCGCACATTATGAAATCTCCAAAGTGACATCTCCGTGCTTCCTTGTATCTTGTGACACGAGCCAACGGGTGACCAGCACACGCCATGGATGTCCATTTTTCCAATGTCCTCTAAATTGGTCGCTTATTTTTCTTTACCGCGTATTTGCACTTTTTGCATTGTTTTGTTTGCACCTTCTCTCTCCCCTTTATATTCACTCCCGCAGGCCATGCTTACCTTACTTTACGTTGCCTCTGACCCCTCGTGACTATCAGTTTCTCGTGATACCTATAAGTAATGCACCACAGCGACGCAGATGGCTTCAACTCCCCGACAGAGCACCTCTCATAAAACACCCGAAAGAAACTGCAATGCGATTGGTGTCTGAGCACTGAGTTTGACAAACGAACGAAAGCATTTAGTGTCAATCTCTCCCCACTGAGGAATAGACGTACAGAAAGTTCGAAAGCTTGAAAGTTGGCGTTTCCGTGCTGTCTTCGATATTTCACAAGCGTTTCACTGCAGTCCACCTGTTTGACAGCATTACATTGCGGGGGATCAGTCCAGGCACTGACGTTATTAACTGTCACTTCCAGCTGGTCACTGCTCTGTCGCGAAATGGGGACTCTTGACACCTACGGCGTACTTTACGCAGGAGGTTGAAGGTTCGCCGCCTCAGCGTCGAGCCGAGTTTCCTCTCTGAAAAGCTCGAACTAGTCAACCGTTAAAATGACACATCGAAGGGACGAGACGCAGTGAGGCGCATTTGACGCTCACTGTTTGTTTGGCGAGGCTAGCTGCTCGGTCCCTGACGTTTAATTTCGGCTGACATGAATTATTTACTGCTAGCTTCACGGAACACTTGCATCCCACATTACGAGTTTTTGAGAGGTGCTGTTTTCCGGGTGTTCTTTGGACTTTTGTAGTCGGGGATACTAACTTATATACCTGGACGAGTTTTTGTTTTGTTTTCTAATGTCAATATGTGCTTCTATTATGTGGATGAACCTTAGTTTCGACTGTACTGACATGTTTTAGATGTCCGTCCGAAAGTGAAAGCAGTTCTTGCTCGTGCTTTGGAGGCTGCCCTCTTCGACGAAACAATTTAGCCAGTGAACTGCAAGTAAAGTAGGACTTCCGTACTTTGTTCGATAAGTTTTCATCATAAATCAAGGTCTACCAAGACGTGGTCTGAAATATGTGCGAGTAGACCAAGCTGCCATCGGAGGGGTGCACATGTCAATCATAAATCCAACTGAACATTTATCAGCTGTCTTGTCAATTCTTCGATCGGTTCTGCACGGCTCGGATAGCGTACTCATAAGCTCTAGCATAGCCTTTAAGCAAACGTTTCGATCAGTCGTGACGCTGGAAATGTCGTCAGCGAAGCCAGGAGACCATAGCGAGTGGTACACGTTTTACGAATAAAAATATTTGTGAATTAGGCCCTTCTGACTTCGTACTCTGCACGTATGCGATAATTGAGTGGACACCGACAGGGAAACATTCTACGATACTATAGGAGTTCATGTCAACTTGGAAAGCGAGAATATCGCATACTTTAATTCATTTTGTTCACGCATACTTCAGACACGACTTCTATTTCTCACTCATTCATTTGTGCGGACGTGGACCAATGGCACCATTTTATTCACTTCCAGTTGTTACGAACCGATAAACATAACTTTCCAGCATTTACATAGGAGACGTGCAGAGCACATTCCACGTTGCGTTCTTCTGATTATACTTTCGTAGTTACTTGTTTCTAAAATTACACGCTTCCAATTTAGTTCCTTTACTGTTCACATCTGTGAAAGACTCAAATTTTCGTCTGCGCGGGTCGAGGTGCAAGCTAGAGGTATACATTAACTATAATTAATTCAATATTTGCCCTTTTTTCATCGCAACGTTCCTAAACGTGACTGCAGCGGGTTGCAACAGATCACATGCAAGCGCCCAAAAATCCTTAAACCTTAAGATGTTTCGTAAGTAATGTAACCAGAGAGATCAAAGGGTTTCTTTTATCGTTACTTGCGTCCGAACTTCGCAATTCAGCCTGTTTCGTAAAACAGTCGGCTTCTCTGTGCGGACCGTAAACACGGATTAATTAAACTGCTAATTAAGCTTCTTGGCGCTTGACCGAGGAAGCGAAAAACGAAAGTTAGGGGATACAGAAGACAGCGAGAGCGCTGTTATGCGAAAGAAGGCGCAGACTTAAACAACTGAGCCTGATTACCGTTTAACGACTTTTTCATGACTCTTCTGTAACTCTGTTCAAATCAGTTAGCGGGTTGGGTCACGTTGCTGTGATACTTTTCAGGCGCTTTGCTTTCACTGTGGACGACGGTTTTGTGTTCAGGAACGTGAAGCAATCACTTTAATTTGGGACGACCTTTCTTAGTTTTGTGTTATCTTTCGTAGGCTCTGTGGATGGGGGGGGGGGGGGGCAAGCGAGAGAGAGAGACAGAAAGTAAAGGTAAGGGTGTTAACCAGACCCGTGTCGGGTTTGCTACCCTCCACTGAAATGAGCGATGAAATGAAGAAAGCGAAGGTAAGAGGAAAAGCGGCAGACGAGATTATGGGCGTCTGCGGCCTCTCAACGGTTTACTTCATGCATGTTCTACAGTATTAATTTCATTGATTTCTATTCCAATGATGCGAAGTATTTCAAAAATGATCACGAGTCAAAGCTGATCATTGCTTTCCTCGAAATAATTCACCTTTGACATCGTACCGAGGAAAAAGGCACCAAATATGCTCATTACAGTGGTGTGGCCAGGGGGGTTGTGGGTGCAACCCCCCCCCCCCCGAAGTTTTTCGATTTTGCATATATATATATATATATATATATATATATATATATATATATATATATATATATATATATATATATATATATATATATATATTGTAGTGAACAGTACAGACGCTTCGTCGTCATCTTCTTCAGCTGTCTTGACGCCAATTGACTTCGCAGACATGCCGTTGGAGCAACGCAAGGATGCGTGGATTTCCCATCTTCTCGACTTTCTGACTGACCCATTAGCACATCCAGCCCCAAGAACTATCCGTCGTCAAGCCACGCATTTCACTATTCGAGACGACCTCCTCTATCGGCGGAATTACGCGTCTGACGGTCGGAGGTGGCTGCTAGTGATACCACGCCACATGCGCACGGAAATCTGTACTGCTTTCCACAACGACCCGCAAAGTGCTCACGCCGGCGCTCTCAAGACCTACAACCGCCTGCGCCAGCGATACTACTGGCGCGGCATGTATACTTTTGTGCGCAAGTACGTACGTGCTTGTACTGCTTGTCAGCGCCGTAAAGCTCCACCTGAACGCCCAGCCGGTACACTTCAGCCTCTGCCTTGTCCGGCGCGTCCATTTGATCGCGCCGGCATCGACTTATACGGACCGCTTCCCTCGACTTCTTCTGGAAATAGGTGGATAATTGTCGGCGTAGACCACCTCACACGTTACGCGGAAACTGCAGCCCTGCCCACAGCAACAGCAAGAGAAGTTGCGTTTTTCATCTTACGCAACTTTGTCCTTCGTCATGGTGCTCCCCGTGAACTTTTGAGCGACAGAGGGCGTGTTTTTCTGTCTGACGCTATTCAAGCATTGCTCGCTCAGTGCAACATCATTCATCGCATGACGACCGCATATCACCCGCAAACGAATGGCCTCACTGAACGATTTAATCGCACTCTCGGCGATATGCTGACAATGTACACCGCATCAGACCAGACCAATTGGGACACCGTCCTTCCGTTTGTCACGTACGCGTACAACACCGCTACGCATGCGATCACAGGTTTTTGGCCTTTCTTTCTCTTGTACGGACGCGATCCATCATGCACGCTTGACACTATGCTTCCCTACACGCCTGACTCTTCTGAGTACACTGCAATTTCTGACGTTGCAAGATACGCCGAAGATTGCCGACGATTGGCCCGTTCGCTGACAACCGAGGACCAAGGCCGTCAGAAGCTAAGGCACGACACCGACCGACCTCTCCCTACTTTTACGACAGGTGCCCTGGTTTGGCTTTGGATCCCACCGAACACGCCTGGCCTTTCGTCGAAATTACTTGCCCGATATCACGGGCCCTACCGCATTCTCACTCGTACGTCCCCAGTCAATTATGAGGTTGAGCCTTTGACACCGTCCCAAGACTTACGTCGTCGTGGTAGGGAAATCGTCCACGTGAGTCGCCTCAAGCCTTATTATGACCCCGCCATACTGACAACGCCTTAGGTCGCCAGGATGGCTACGCTATTCACCGGGGGCAAATGTAGTGAACAGTACAGAATATATATATATATATATATATATATATATATATATATATATATATATATATATATATATGCACACGCACAAACACATGCGCGAACACACATAAAAAATGGTTGACGCCCCCCCCCCCCCTCCCGGGAAACATTTAATAGCTTTATTTTATAGTAAACTACCAAATCACCCAACAATTCATCCTTCTATGTTACAAATGCGTTCAATAGTTTTCTGGAATCCACAATAATCATTAATCTACACATATTCGTGTTATGCATTGGAATGGTCAGCGAGTAACCCTGCCTAAAGAAAAAGATGGCAGCTCGAGCCAGAGGCGGCGCAGTAATGTCGTGTTTGAGGAACTTCGTGGAGAAGTACTATTTCCTGTCACATCTCATTAATGGGAATATAAGGGAATGTCAGTGACTTCAGATGAAGTCATCGACTCCTTGCCGCGAAAACAGCCCTTGCTATATCAGCATTTATATACATGCAGATAACTATAACTGCCTGAGTAAACGAATTTCCAGCGGAAAACTCATGGCTCTGCGTGTATTCGATCACTCGGCGACGCGAAAGGGCGCTTCGGCATACTGCTAACCCACACTCAAACCATAGTTTGTTTACTAACACAGGCCCTGGACCGCTTCCGGTTTCGTGCGCTGGCGTAGGCTAGCAGAATTGGAGGGGAACAAAAGCCTTGGCGAGTAGCCCGTAGAGTTTCAACACTTTCCTCCCTGTGTCTAGCAAAATATTTGAATTAAATATTCTACTAAGCTACACACAACATTAAACGAGTTCGTCCTTAACTACAAGCGTCTTTCTTTTATGTGAAAGTGGAAAAGGAGTATTCCCTTACTCTGACAAAACTTAAAAAAAAACGCTTTACGCTTCGGTGTTGCAGAATAATAAATGAGGTGACCGGAAGTTTCTTGGGGTACACAACGTGCTCCTGCTATCGCAATCTTGAAACCGTCTATATTTCCCGCACAAGCATGTACGCATATTTTAATATACATTCACCTGCCTTAGACATTGATTGATTGATTGATTGATTGATTGATTGATTGATTGATTGATTGATTGATTGATTGATTGATTGATTGATTGATTGATTGATTGATTGATTGATTGATTTCCTCTGGCTTCAGGCACCACCGTTCGCGCATTCCTCGCCACCATTTGCTTTCTCCGATGTATATGTTGGCCGCACCAATCCAACATAAAGGGTCGCCGTTCCCGATCTGAGAACTGCTCGCGACTCGACATGGCTAATTCGATATAGTTTCCTACAATATTTACTAGAGGCATGCCCGGAGCCAGGGGGGTGCCCTAGCTCCCCACCCCCCTCCCCCTAAAAAAATACCTGGCTACGGGCCTGACTAGAGGGAACTCTGGCGCTGCGATCGTTCCGCCAGGGTGGGAATGATGGGTGTATAGTACATGGATTTGTCTACTCTTCTTGCTTACGGCTTCGAACGCACTCGTGGCTTTGTTTATTACTGTATTTTGGCTGCTGTTTCGGATAATATAACGGATCGTTGTCAACCTAGTGAGCTGATTTCAACTGGTGCGCCTCAAAGGGTCAAGGTGGCAAAGTGGGACTGTTGAACTTTCGCTGAACTTCGTCTTGAGACAAAGCGGCTGGAGGCCACAAAGAGCCACACAGAGCCGAAAGAACGAAGCCTATTCAAATCCATGTACTGCCCATCATTCCCATGCTGGTTGAGGCGTCTTGCGTTGCAGGTCCCTTAGAACTGGCGCCAAATTTGCCTCTAGTGCATTATTAGGAAACTATGGGTAACTCATCCATCCTCCCCAGCCATTGTTATTGACACGGTTATCGAAATCGTCGCTCCAACTGCACTTTTTAGCACCAGAGCTGATGCAGCTGCTAGGAACGCCTGTTGAAGTCCTTCTAGATTTGTGACACCGGAAATCATAAAAGGAGGACGTTCTGTTGTTCAAATATTGACTTTCATTGCTCTTGGACTGCGCTGCTTCGGGAATAACAAATACTAAGGACAGACTTACATTTTCAATACGGCCATATGCAGATAACTATTTGCTAAATACTTATAAAGCAGGGAAACTTTCCGCCTCCGTTCTTAAGCATCACATCCTGATGGCAGCGCCACTCGGCATATGCCTGGCTTCAACAACCAGCGCAGAACGAACAAGGGACAAGAAAGGGAACAGAGACAAGCGCTATCTTCCAACTGAGCTTAGTTGGAACACACCGTTTGTCTCTGTTCCCTTTCTTGTCCCTTGACCATTCTGCGCTGGTTGTTGAAGATGGATTACCAACTAGCCCAATCTCAAACTTTGCTTCAATTTCCTCATTTTACGCAACGTGAACAAGAGCGCATATGCAGCAAATACGGAATGCTAAATAAGACAATGTGTGGGCACGTGCGCTACAATAGCGCACTTTGTAACGTCGACCATATCTGGCAAATAAACCGCAAAAGTAAGCGCACGACCCACGTGGCCCGCCTCCCACTCTCGACCAGTTGTCCTACTGCGAGACTTCAGGTGATCCCACGTTATTTCATAGTACAGCAACGCCCACACAATCAAGCACGCACGGAAGCGCGCTCACGCTGCTGTACTCGTGCAGCACACGGGCATCGAGCCTGCGATGTGCTGCAGCCACGCATGCTGCGGTCGTTTGCCGCGGCGCGCGAAAATGTGTAGGAAGCGAGCCGTAATTAAGGGCGACCTGCCCCAAGCACACCCTTTATTTCCTGTAGCTGCTCCGTAGCTGCTCACTGTGGTATATAGCGTGGAGAAGGGCGCGTGCATAAGCCCATCCCAGCGTGCTCTCCAATTACGGGCTAATTGTTGCACCCAGCTGGCGGCTGCGGTGATGTCTTCTGTCTTTTTTTTTTCGGCACTCTTTTGTCTGTTTGTATTGCTGCGCAGACGCTTCGTTTTCATCGCGGATGAGAAGAGAAAGAAAGACGGCTGAGCAAGCGTAAACTGAACGCGACAAAGATTAAGAACCGAAAGCGAGAAGGCCGTTGTTTGTAGTTTGCACGCGTTCACGAGAGTTACCAGAAGCCAAAGCACTGGTAAGAGTTGTTGGCAGCCTGGTTCGGCATAGTCGAGCAATGTGCTCGTTGATAGGCCGACATCGGAGAGAATCGATTGAATATTATTGATAAGAAGGAACCGTTCCGCCGACAGATGGTGGAGGCATCTGTGTGTGATAAGTGAAGTGCGCGAATGTGATGAAGGCGCGCATTCAAAGATGAGGAGGACGACGGCAGATACTGCAGATGCGAGCACCATTGGTGAAAAATCGGTGTAGAAGAAGATGTGAAGATACAGCGCGTCAACATACTCAAGACCCTCTCAACCAATGGGCACCCTCCACGCTGGTTCCGAAAAAGCCACGGCTGCTGAAGGGCATAGCGAGGAGACGCGGCCAGGACGTGGCGAAGTGAAGAAGGTGTCCAGGGTGCGCGAGTGGCGGCCGGCGGAGTACCCGTGCAATGGCCGCTGCGGGCTCCCACCTGGGCGCGTACCCAACCTTCTTCCAAACATGTGGCGTTGGCCGGACCCAAGCTTCTCGTCGCTTGGCGTTGGCCAGGCAAGACCGGCGTCTCCCGTGTGAACCCCAGTCTGCGGCTGGCGAACGCCGAAAGGGCGTCCGGTCGTTGACCCCTACTCGCGTCCATCTGCGTCTTCACCGACAGTTCAGCGTCGCACCACCTCATCTGCCTCCCACACCGACACGTGTTCCTTCCTGATTGTGTCGTTGCCTCTCATCATGAACGGTGACACTTTAGAATAACCCTCGCGTTGACCCGTTTCGCTAAATAACCACGAGTGGTTTATATAGCTCTCGTTTCGCATGCTAGGTGTTTGTGATATCTCTTTATCTTGTAAATATATTTAGTTGCGTGCGTGTGTGTGTGTGTGTGTGTGTGTGTGTGTGTGTGTGTGTGTGTGTGTGTGTGTGTGTGTGTGTGTGTGTGTGTGTGTGTGTGTGTGTGTGTGTGTGTGTGTGTGTGTGTGTGTGTGTGTGTGTATACAAGCGGTCTCGTATCCCTTCTTGATGACGGTTTTGTCATCGCTTCCTGCTCCAGCCTACTCGAGAGCGCATTGACTGAATAGCCTCGTGACACTATGTGAGGCAACAGGTAACTGGCCCGCGGAGGAGCGGGTAAAAATTTGCTGTAGTTTGTCAAGGGGGTCCTGAACCACTTCCTCAAGTAATCATCGAATGAGCTCAGTATAGGAGTTTATTGCATCACGAATCGACTGTCGCAAAAGTGTCTCGAATCCGTCAAGAACGAGTGAAGTTAAAAGTGGTTTGTCGCGTGGATTAAGCTTTTTCTCTCTTCTCTCGTCACGACGAGCGCGCTGAAAGCTACACAGGAAGTGATGGCACGGGGGAAAGAATTTACGTCAGCGCGCGTGATGGCCATGAACGCGGGGACCAAACGCGATCGCTCTCTCGCGTTGTGATTCCTGTGCGCGAGTATGGCTCGCTGTGTAATGTTAGCGCACTATGAAGTGCGGTGCCGGAATGTGGCGGCACCCCGTGGCAAGATGCGCATCTCATCCAAACGTCGCTCTTGATTTATGTCGGCTATTGGCCAATAGCATGCTATCTGCTGTTCGACGTCAAGCAGCAGGCGCCGGCAGCTCCGAAGAGAGTGAGCAGAGGCCTCTGTATGAAACGAGGGCGCCTCAGAAAATGGCAACTTCGCGCTCCACTTCTAAACTCTCCTTCCCTCGCATGGCTGCAAGGTTTGGCTGAACTGTTCATAGAAATGTCTGCTATCCGCAGGATGTGTTTTCTTACCAAGACCCAGGGGTGTTTCATGACCCCTTTAAGGGGAGACAGGTACAGAGTTCTTTGGCCAACAATGACCCTCGCGCCATAAAACCCCATGGCTTTCGGGTGATAGAGAAAATTGAATTATGCGTGGTCGTTATTTGTAAAAAAGCTTTTTTTCCTGGCTGAATCCGCTAACTTATGTTGTCACGCTTATATAGCTTAGATACGAAACTATTCGTGTGGTGTATTTACACCTAGAACAAAGGTGACTACTAAAGGGGTCATGAAGCACCCCTTGGGCCTGTCGAAAAAACACATCCTGCGGAAAGCTGACACGGCTGTGAACTGCTCTGCCAAATATTACAGTCGTGCGCGCCGCGTATAGGCCACAAGCGGAGCGCGAAGTTGCCGTTTCCTCAGGCGCCCTCTTTTCAAACAGAGGCCGGTTCTCACTCATCGGTGGGCGGGGCGTCTGCCCGTTGACGTCGCGGATCTGCCTGTTTACGTCGCAAGAGACATAGCATGCTTATTGGCCGATAGCCGACGTAAATCGAGAGCGGTGTTCGGATCAGATGCGCTTCTTGCCACGGGGTGCCGCCACTTGCCGGCGCCGCACTCCTCAGTACACGGTAGCCGCACTCGCGCACGCGAATCACAGCGGGAGAGCGATCGCGTTTCATGACGCACGCTGACGTAACTTCTCTCCCCTGTGCCATCCCTCCCTGTGTAGCTTCCAGTGCGCTCGTCGGCACGAGAAAAGAGAGAAAGCGCTGAAAGCGTGCGCCAAACCCCCGTAACTCCGCTCATTCTTGACGGATTCGAGAAATTTTTGCGGCAATCGATTCGGGAGGCAGTAAACTCCGATACTGAGGTCATTAGATTATTACTTGAAAAAGTGGTTTATGACCCCTTTAAGATAGCGAATGCATGCCAACCAATAGGAATCGCAACGTCTTCCTCCTCGTCTTGAGTTCAGGCAAGCTGAAACGGCTGTTCCGTATCAATATGTTGAAACAATCACGTGACCAATGCTTGCAGAATAGTGTGAAATCCTTAAGTTGAGGTTTGCGCTAACCCCTCCGTTAGATGCACCGGACTGTTCACTGACCTGAGGCTTGCTCGCTGCCGCGTCGCAGACTACAGAGGTAGTTCACACAGAAAGTGGACTCTCGAACAACGTAGCTCTGTGACCACGGCCATAAGGACAGATAGGCGGACGGACGCACGGACAGTCACGACCGGATTTTGCTTTGGCGGACTGCTGGAATCGGCCACTTGCTTGACGTTAAAGGGAATTGTCGGAGGGCTATCTCGCCTGCATACATGTAGTAATACCGGAGAAAGAAGCACAGGTGCGCAGTTCTTCAAGCCGTCGTCCTGACGTTGTTGTCATTCCAATGACAAAAGCGCTGACGTTGCGCCGTCGAGATCACGTTGTCGGGATTCATCATTATGCCGACTTGGTCAAAATCTTCGCCGTCGAGCCCTCATCATCGCCATAGCTCACGTTAGCAGGAATGCCACCAAGAACCTTGCACACATAAATTACAAATTTTATCACTACAGTGATAGATTTATTTCGCGTACCTCAAAGTCAATGCAAAGTTAGTCCCACTTGAATTTCGCCCACCTTCTCCCAGGGCAATTTGGGAAACCTACACAAGTGTGCACAACCAGCAGCACTCGGTAGTGCTCGCGCACTGAAACACCACGCTCCGAAAGCTGAAAGTACGGACGATTCTTCATGCTGGAATACAACAGTACTCCGCACCTTTCCACTTCATCGCCTTCCACCACCTCCTCCTCCCGCCGTTATTTTTTAGCACGAAAATGTTTTATGTCGTGGTCCACCACTGCTCCACTGACGCATTTCCGTCACGGATATGACGTTGTAAAATATGCGCAAACAGAGGGCAAAGAAAAGACTAGAAGACACAGTTTCGTCACCGGCAGTCGTACTTTCTGCTTTAGAGCGCACTGCAAGTTTCGAGCTCTTTGCCGTTCTTCGCATGACACTACAATTTGTTGCTATAGCATTCATTCCTTCGCCCTTGTGGCGAAACAATGCAGAATAACGACTCAACTACCCCTGTGAAGACATATTTCACTTTCGTGTTATACCGATTCCTATGAAAGGGGGATCAGCCATGTTTCTTTAGATGTTGCACGGACGAAAAGAATGCTGACTCTCTTGGTCTCTTATAATCTTGTCCCTCAAGACTTTTTTAACAAAGTTTTTTGTATGTATGTTGATATGTAGTCGTGAAATAAGTAAAAAATCAACTTCAGGCACGTTGAACTGGTTAATGTACGGGGCTTCCTTGTTTTTGAAAGGCTAGAAGCTGAAGCCGCTCCCTAATTTCGCGTCGACGACTGTTCGGATACAAGCGTTATGTGTCGGCTTCGCGGAAGACTAGGGAAAACGAGCTAAACCGATTTTGTTACTTTCAAAGGAAAGTTGATTACAAACTGCCTAAAACCTTGCTGGGAAGCATCACTCCAAAAAGTTCTAAACTGGAACGCTGGCTTCACTGCGTGTAGACCGGCGACCGAGAAAATGAGCCCCCATCTCGTGGAACATCACGGTTGAACGCGACTAATGAACAGGGCCATTAGACGAGGGACGCTAATCCTAAGTGGTCCCTGCAGCCCCAGCAGTAGCATTTGGCTGCTCTGCAGCAGTCGTCCAGGTTGGCCCACACCCGCCTGTCGCGTTGGTCGCTACAGCGGGCGGTGATGGGTGGCGCAAAGTGAGACCGGACGCTGCTTGACTGCCTCCCGTGGCACGCCTACAGCGCGGGCCCCCACGCTTTGGCTGCGTCTCGTCGGCTGGGCGACTAATCAACTTGGCAGGCCGACACCGACCGAGTGGTCATCGCATTCCTACCCCGGCTTCTCCTTCCGTCGCTGATTTAGAAAGCCCGAGGAACAACGAGACGCGTTTCCCAACGTGCCAAACGAATCGTTACTGACGGTTCTGCCGAAAAGGCCTAATTGAAAGGCGTCACCCTCTGTTCGCTTCTTCGCCCCTTGGCCATAACGTAGGAGAGGGGTCGGCATTCTAGCCGTCACGGGTGTTCGTGGCAAGAAGCGCAGGGACCTCGTTGTCGGGGTTCGCAATGCGACTTCCGTGAGTATAACTGACAAAGTAATTCTGGTTCTGTGCTCAAAAGTCTGGGGATGCATTCCAAATCCTTTTTGTTCATGTTATCTGCCATGGCCGCCATCTCTTATATGTGCAGCGTCGGGATTGGCTAGAACTTGCTGTTAGGAACAATTTTAGCGCAGGAGCTTTTTGTGAATAGGTGCCCTGGATCGTTGTTTAATACATCTGGCTCATCCTTTGTCCTGAATAAAAACAGCTACCATAAATCCACTTGTAACGCGAATCTGCAAAAGAAGCTGATAACTGATACCAGGGTTTTTCAGACAGAAAGCTTCACGGTTGAAGAGAGAGAGAGAAAGGTTAAGGGAAAGGCAGGGAGGTTAACCAGAAGAAAGTTTTTCGGTTTGCTACCCTGCACTAGGGAAGGCGTAAGGGGGGATAGAAAGGTGAGGAAGAAAAGAAAGAGTAAAGAAATAAAGACAAAGAAACGCACGCGCACTCAAGCACGGTAGCATCACAGTCGCACGCCTCGATGACCAGCCGCTTTCTGAACAATCACTTTTCGGAGTGCCGGAACGTTCGAGCTCCCCCCAACCAGAAAGCGACGAAGGCGCTGCTGAAGTTTCTGCGCTCAACCGACTTCACAGTTGAAGAACTTTTTACTGGTCCACGATTTGAATTAGGTACGTATGTTTCTCCGTAGTGATCGCTCTTCTATATCTGCGCCAGCTAGGTAGCTAAGAATATCGCGTCGTGAGGGCAAATGAATCGGCAACTCGAAGCATATAGACACGATGTCAAGGTCTGCGAAGGCCTCAGGGTGTACGACGGATTCTCAATAGGAAAAAAATGTCATTCATTTAATTGTTTGCATAGTGATAAGCTTCTGTGAACCTTTCTTTTCATCTTGTGGGCTCCCGTCGAACTCAATATCATGCATTGTGCGCCGCCACAGGCGTAATATTTTACAGCGCGTTTTAACTGTTTCAGTCAATAAATCACGCCCTCAAATGGCTAACGAGTAAAAGCTTGAGTAGCACAAAACAGAAAAATTGGTCTATATATGGTGACTTGGTCCTTTCGTAGTTCTGCTGTCTACTTGTATAGGCTGATGTTACGTACAAAACAACCTCAGATTAGACAAATTTTGAATAGCGTTTGCGACTATGCGTGAACGCGCTAGTTTAAGCAAGTAAAAAAATCACAGCATATCCACGGGGTGAATGATGATGAGTGGGGCGAAGCTACGGAGGGAATCATCTGTAAACCGTGAAACTCTTCCGTGAAATGCGCCCAGTACATAATATAAAGAGTGTGAAACATCGTGTATATATTAAACATCAAACTTTTATTGTACTGTTGGTTTACGTGGTCCCTTCATTATCACTTGTGATCGGTGAAATGCAAGGAAGAAGTCCGCTCCCGAGCGAAAGAGCGCCAAGAGCGACCGCATTCCCCGCTCGCCCTGTGCGAATTAAAGGCAAGGCTAGAGGGAAGACAGGACGCGCGTTCCACGACGCGAGGTCGGTAGCATGCCCAACGAAAGCCAACGGAACGCGATCGTGCAAGTGCTCCGGCTTCGCATCGCCTCATGGTTCCATTTAACGTCCCAAAACCAAACATATTGCTCAAGGTGTGCCTTGCGTTTTTCGTAGAAATAATTTCTTTATCATGTACATTAAGACGAAAAGTTGAAAGCTCACTAGAGTGTATCGCCCGCAAAGTATGTCTTTTAGTGTGATTTAACTCTCGTACGGCAGGGTCCTCGCGCCGTTGCCGGTCCACCTCGCCCGTTGACGATCGGGCGAGGTGGCTACATGCAACTACTACTACTACACTTTAAGAAAAACATCTGTCGTTCTTTCGTTCTGCTTTTACAAAACATCTGGCGTCTTTCGTTGGTTTATTTCATCAATCAACGGCGTTTTGAACAAAATTTGTATTGTTTAATCACGAACAGGAGAAATCTCACCAGGCACTACCTTGGAGGTAAACAATGGCTGCTAATGGCAATGAGAGACAGAAGAAGTCGGCTTTTAGCTAACACTTACACTTCTACTTCTACTAACGTTTTTTACTGGAACATGCCAATGGCTGCTAATGGGGAATGAGAGACAGAAGAATTCGGCTTTTAGTTAACGCGCACGCTGCGAATTTTTTATTGTTCAACAACGCACAGGAGAAATCTCCCACCGGCACCACCTTGGAGGTCAAAGCGTAAGACTTGTTACTCACTACTACGACCACGACGACTACGAGGGACGAACGGGTGCCGCCTTAAGGAGCTTCGCCCCTAAAAAACATGGCTGATCCCTCCTTCATAGGAATCGGTATAACACGAAAGTGAAACGTGTCTTCACAGAAGTAGTGCTTATTGTGTAGTGATATATCAGACCTTGTACAATATCTATTCGTGCTTGGCAGGTATAGCACCGTTTGACGTGGATGCACCCATGTTGACAGCATGTCTCTATCGCGACGACTAACACCCATGATTATGATTACACCGTTGTGGTAGCTGACGGTGTGAACATATATTTGGACACAGCGAATCGTGAATCCCGCGTAAGGATGATATCAACAAGCTCATAATCAACACTGGTACTCGGTATGCGCTTCTTCAAAGCGTCGTCAATTAAGGAGAGAAACGGCACGGTGTGCGCTTTCTAGTAATGGGTAGCCGACGCCTGTGCTCATGCATACACAACACACACTGCGCTTCAGCAACACGGGAGGTAGAGGCTCGTAGCCTGAGCCGCAAACGCGTGCGTCCCGCTGGTTTCTGTCTCGAAGGCGCTGCTCTCGCTCCACCAAGGCACGACATTCGCCCGTCGAAATCGCGTCCTTTCTGCAACGCGTATTGCAGCAGTTTTGTTAGCCGGTGCTCTCGCAATTGAAGCAGTCGGCGGCGGAGAAAACCCGTTGGTGCACGTGGAAGCTGCACTACTCCGATGGGCCGACGCACGATAACACGAAGCGAAATGCAAAGAAAGACCTTAACCAACGTAACTGCGTCAAGGGTGCCTCGGCGACGCTAGCGCGGCAGGTCTACCTCTCTGGTATCGAGACGCTGTAACCATGACCTCCGATATCGCGTGCAATCTCGGAGTAAGCGCTATTAAGTGTCGATCGTGAAGCATTAATTCTTTTCACATCTCACAGACGGCGGCACCGCCCCGCTCCGCCCGCCGCGAAAGAGAATGTGTGAAAGATATAAGGCGCGTTCGCACCGCGTGTCGCATCTCCCGAGTTAGCTTAGTCGGTAGGGCGCCAGGCGCTTGCCGTCGCGGCCGCAACGTCGTGGGTTCGATTCCCAGCGGGGTATCTTTTTCTTGGTTTTTTCTTTCTCACCCGTTGGCGTCCATTTTATCAACGTCATATCCGTGACGGATGTACTTGGTGGACCCCGGCATAAAACACTTTCGTGTTAAGAAGAAACAGCGATGTCATCACTGCGCATGCATTGTACGCTGTTTGGTTTCTACGGTTTAAGTACTCTATGTTAGCGTGCGTTATATGGCAAGTTCAACGTGGGAAATGTGTTCGTATACGCTAAACCATAGCGTTGTCATCAAACATGGCGGCACCTATGGGCGACGTTGCATGCTGGTGGCTCCCGCTTCAGTCTGAATTCTCGTAACTGGTACGCTCTGCCTGTCGTTTATCTCCAGTAACTGTTGAAAGGAGCTTTCGCTTTCTGTAAACATGCATGCAACCTTAGTTTCGTGTGCATAGTACTACGTGGTTTTGCGATTCCAACTGCACTGTTGCTGATTGATTGGCTTGGTTCGGACACATCGATCAGCACGTGGCGCCAAGTTGTACCGTGTTTTTTGAGGCCGCTTTAAAGGACCCCTAGACCATTCAGAGACAGCATTTTAGCCGTGACGTTGCAGTTGTGCGCGAGTCTACAACGAACACGTAGCAGCGATAATGTTTTGAAATGATGCCGTAGCAGCGGAGTTACACGTGTTTGATGAAATGCGGCCTTGCCCATTTCGCTCTTTCCTTCGCTACGCTCTGTTCGTTGGTACGTCTCTCCTCTTGGCCGAGTGTTCCTCCGCGCCGTGCGAAAAGGATAAGCAGGGAGCACCCGTACCTGCAGGCAGACGAACAGGTTCTTTCTGGTGCTGAAATGACCAGATTCTCCTGGTGCCGCGTAGGGCTGCCGCGCTTGGCACTGTTGATCGTGACGGAATTCTGCACTCGATGCGGGCGTTTACTCGAAATGTTATAATATATATATATATATATATATATATATATATATATATATATATATATATGTGTGTGTGTGTGTGTGTGTGTGTGTGTGTGTGTGTGTGTGTGTGTGTGTGTGTGTGTGTGTGTGTGTGTGTGTGTGTGTGTGTGTGTGTGTGTGTGTGTGTGTGTGTGTGTGTCGGAGGAGGTAACGGGGTTTAGGAGCCCTTTAACGTTTCTATCCACGTGCGTTAAACTAAAATACTTGAATAGATGCATACCGCTAACTAAACCTCTCCATTGCTTGCGTTTAACGTACGTACGGTGACAAACGTTTTTCTAAAGCTCACTATTATTGGTGGACCAATACGCAACGAGTCAGTCTATCCAAACTGGCCGAAACCAATCTCCTCCATTCTTTCTTCTCTTTTATATTTTTCTTGGGTTTTCAAACTCACGATATAGCATTGGTCTGCCATGCGGCGACTCGGCTGCGTGCTTTTAACAGCCGAAGCCGGAACGGTGTGAATCGTCCTGTTTACGCTTTAGATATTCCGCAGTACCAGCTCCCGCGTTTCCTGGGGCCAGCGTTTATGTGCTCTTTCTATGCAATTCCCATTGAAAGGTGGAAATGGAGGGCCGGGCTCTTTTGCGGGATGGTTGCCCATGCCACTGTGAAGCACTTACTTTGATTGCTTTCCCCGTGATAACGCTGTGCGCTAAAGTGCTTCAAGAGTGCTGTTGTGAACGCCGCGGTATGGCTTTCTCGTAATGTAACTCTCTGGCGGACCGCGTTCACGGAAACGAAATGCACGCAATCTTCAGGTCTTTTGGCATGGGATGCTCTAGCAGTTACGATAATATCGTACCGTTTGCGCTACGGTACTACCGTTCCGTTTTATGTATACCAGGATCCGGAAATCTATTAGCTGCGTGAGTTGTCCTATGTGTGACGTAACACGTTGAGATGATTATGGTGGCTAACACAGGTGTGCACACGTGGCCTCCGCAAGGCGCGCTGCCGGAGCTGATCGCAGAGGCCACGCTGCAAATTGAAAAAGCGACATCCCGACCACGGTGGTACATTAGTTCCGTACTTACCGTAAGGAAAACCGGTACTGCTAAAACCCCTATTGCCGGCAACAGAATACGTATCCATGTCGCGCATTCAATTACCGACCGCGGCGGCCGCGCTCGGCGTGGGTGAAATGGGAAAATTTTCGTGCACTTCAATTAAAGAGTGCGTTAAAGAGCTCCATGCGGTCAAAATTATTACAGATCCTCGGCACCAGCGGCGTTCCACACACACTCAGCGGCTTTGGTGCCGAAAGGGCAGATTTTGCTCATTTTATTTCATAAACATTTTCAGGGCAATGCAAGATTCGAACAGTGTTTGAATCATTTGTGCGTGTATGCGTGTGTGTGTGTGGGGGGGGGGGGGGGGGGGGGGGGGGGCTCGTGTTGTGTTGGTTTTGTCCTACTTTCATTACATATATTCACGACATCTATCTTTCTATCGCGATCAAGGAAAAACGTGGAATAATAGAAATGCGGGTGTTATAGTATAGCGCAGCAAAATAACGATGTCATACCAACTGGCCTTATTGAGAAATGTGGGCATGAATAATACACGTTTCTCGCTCCCTAAAAACAACAGCAGCGGCGAAGACGTTGAGATTAAAAGCGCTGAACAGGAAACCCAACCCAAGGGCACCTTTTTTATTTTTTACAGTCGTGGTTAGGAAGTTCCCGGGGCCCACCGGAGAGATTGAGCGCGGCGAGAGAGGCTTTGTCTCTCGTGCTATCTCTTGCCTCCCATCGGATGACGAGTTCGTTGTACATAATCCTCTTGCAGCGCAGCTCGTTTTTGGGCACCACAGGTCTGTCACAACCGCAATTACTGAACTTTTTGATGCCGTCCCTATTGTTCTCTTGCGTTTTTGAGGCCGAGTTAACAGGGATGTTACATTGGTTTTTCTTTTTCTTCTTGCAAGATTGGTGTACGTGTGAACGCTCTCACTGTCTTGCGCATGCGCTAACAGTGACAGACACAGGAAGTAGCTCAGGCAACATGGTGCTTTCCTCGGAAGTCCCCTGAGCGGCGTCTCCGGAAATGAGCTCCCGAAGGGTGCCTCTTTTGCAAGTGCATTTTTTCTTTTCTATTTCAGTTGCTCTCCGCGTTGCTTCAGTTCCTTTTAGCGTTGCATTAATTCGTAATAACAGATATGCCAGACAATTCTCTTTCTCATTCCTTCATTCCTGAGTCTAGTTGATTAGGATCCAGCTGTAAGAATACAATATACTGAGTGCCTTCACCTTTGGCGTTGCTTCTTCCGCAGGCGCCCCGAAACCAGCGCTGCTATTCCGTCCTTCGAGCTTAGCGGTGCAAGTAGTCTCCTCACTCCGTATGCAACAACACGTTTCAAGAGATGAAACAGCAATGCAAAATTTCGTTACCTTCTATCACAACCACCTTAATACTGCTGCATACAGAGATGAAAAGTTTCTTTTGTGAGAAGTTGGATAAGCAGAGCTGCAGCTCTAGGTACGGTCGACAAAAATCTAAGCACGACGAATTCTAAATGTACGACGATGCACGGCTTTTGAATTTATAGGTTTATCCGCCTTTATTTGTAACCGGAACATGCCTCAGTCCGTAGCGTTCCTGCATACTATTGGGTTGCTCCATGCTCATAAACCGGCTACTGAGCAACGACTCCTACAGCTTTCGTGAAAATAAGCCTGACTATTGCACTGTCTTTTACGTTGTTCCCTGTTCGTGCTCCCATTCGTTTTGTGAGGAATGCCAAATGGAATAAATTGAGTAAGCAAGAGAAGAACTTCCAGCAAACTTACATGTTGCAAAAAGAAAAACAAAAAAGGACATCACTCCACTTTCTTCGGCACGCGCGTGGGGATTACCGGATTTTGGTTTCCTTAGAAAATAAGTCGCGTCGTGCATAGGATGAACAATAAGAGAGCGACCCACGCGGTTTCTTTTCACATGGCAAGAGCCTGGCGGAAAAGATCAAATATCGTCCAATTTCCGGAATGCGCGAGTCTCGAGCCCGGTCGGGTCTCTAAAATGTACAGTCGCCGCAGTTTTTGTTTTTTTTTCCTGGAAGTATCTTCTATCCGGTTGGGACAGAAACAGGAACCCTTCAAAACAGATAATCTATTAGTGAAACAATCTGTATTGAATCGCTGTTCATTTGCTAGTATCTTTCGCATCAATTTTACATTTATATGAAAATATAGAAGCATCGTATTCTCAATTATTCAACAAAGGAGTATGTCCGAAAGCTAGTACTGCGAGCGGTGCCTCATACGAAGGAATATCCAACAAGCACAATGCAATGCAAGCACGTTATCTACTTGGAAAAAAAAAGAAGTTAACTGCTTTCAATAGGGACAGACAGACCAGTGAGACAAACAGACAGACGGGACGGACAGACAGACATGTGCGTTCCCAGGAAATACTTCTCAATTAAAAATTACGACATAATTCGCACATTCTGGGAATCGATGGTATGCAACGCAGACAGCAAGAAGGGGATGTTTAACTACCAACAAAATGTCACATAATGTTTTCCGCGGCTACCGCAGTGATGGCGCACAGATAATTCAAAAAGCTAGTTGTTCATTATGAAGGCGTAAGCCTTAGGTGCCTCATGAAATGCGAAAAGTGACTGTCGGCTTGAGCACCAGCGATGCAAAAAATCATCATCGAACGATGACGTCACCCTATTACGTCGTCATGACGTCACAGGTCACTAAATTTTTTTTACATTGTCATGACGCCATTGCTTAGTAAAAGGTGGGTCGATCCCGGAGGCATTGCAAAACCACGTTGAGTGCAAAAAACTTTAGGGCCGGGGGGCGGGGGGGCAGGGTGGTAATACAATATAGACTGAGGAGATGGCTTTCGCCTTCGCGGCGTCTTAGGCGAATGCGTTATTACCGCAGGGCAGTGAGAATAACGAATATAACTCCCGTAAAGCCTACAAAATATTGTTGCAAGCCGTGACAAACACGCAGGAATGCTCCATCGAGTCGATGAAGACGACGATCGCAGTAGCGCTCGCGTTGTTGTTGGTGGTGTTCCGCCATCTTGGCTGAAGGACTCCGGGTGTATATCTTGTAAATACATTTCATTATTAACGCGATAGCGTTAAAGAGCTCGTATCGCAGAAATTCCGCCGTCGGCGTCGGCACCGTTGGTTGTGAGCGAAAAATCATCATCTTGTCCGTGACCGAAAAATCGAAAAAGCTGCAAATAAAATAAATAATAAAAAAGTTGGGTCCGAGTGAGCATCGAACCCAGGCCGTCTGCGTGGCAAGCAGGTGTTCTACCACACAGCCACGCCTCTGCTTGGATATCCACTGAAAGTAACATTGATGCTTCCCAAAAATACGCGTCCTGTATACCGGTGTCACAGTACGAGATGCAATAATGCAGTAATATTGCGTGGTACAAGCGTACATT
Source organism: Rhipicephalus sanguineus (assembly GCF_013339695.2). Taxonomy (NCBI): domain Eukaryota; kingdom Metazoa; phylum Arthropoda; class Arachnida; order Ixodida; family Ixodidae; genus Rhipicephalus; species Rhipicephalus sanguineus. The sequence continues at coordinate 86,782,965 of NC_051180.1, forward strand.
GCCATCGAGCGTCACACCACGTCAATATCATAACGACTTGGTGGTTTAAAGACAGCCACCCATTACAAAAAGCACACACATTACTGCGCGTATTCCCTTAAGACCCCGTAGTGGGTGCATCGCAGCTTCGAAAAAGGTTCTCGCGCATAATTGCTCCTGGTTTAAAGCATGCTACCCATTACATAAGGCACACACCTTATTGCGCGCAATCTGCTAAACACTCGTAGTGTTCGAAGTGCGCACTAGGGGCAGGATATTTCTATCGCGTTCAACTCTTAAAGGCGAAGCTTAAGCGTCCCCCAATTTTTTCTTTCTTAATTGCGGGTATTCTCACTCCCGTGACATTTTGGTGGAGGTGCGTCAATAAAGCGAAGTTACAAGTTTGCAAGCTACATTTGGCAGGGAGGCGGCTGCCAATTAGCAATCCAACCTATTTGTGAGAATGCGTTGAGTTATCGTTCTTCCAGCAAAATGAAGTGTACACGCAGGCGTTGTCAAATGCGCCACATTGCGCGACAGCACGCGCGCTACTTGCAGCGCGCATTGCTGTCACTGAAGCAAAACTGGAGGCGGAATGTGTTAAGACAAACACGAACTTTCTGTTTTAGCGACATTCTTTTTTTAGTCTGAAAGTATGGGCGAGACTGGCGCATCTGTCGGGAAGTCAAGAGAAAAGAAATCGCTCCCTTCCTGCCTCCAGGTAGCTCCTACGTCCCTCCTAACCTCGTTACCGGCTCTCGTTCGATAAACAGAGCCGAGATGGCTCGGTCTGTCGGATAACTTGGCTTGATAGGAGCGCCTTTCTCGTCTACCATTTCACTTGTCATTTCGTTTGGGTTGAACTTTTTTTCGTTGTTATTCTCTATTTTGTATGGCTTCGCATCCTGTTGCTCCCAACGGCGGCTGTACGCTTTACTGTCGCGTGTCTGTTTGCTTTTCCCGCGCTTGCACCTCTCACTACGTTTTCGTACTTTGCGATCACGTACCATACGAGTGTTTGCTTGTTATTTCCGCGAGTACTTCGAAATGGGAGCTGTTGTGCTTTATTTCTGTACCTCGAAAATACACGAACCGTTTTCTTTCTTACTTTTGTCGCGCTGTGTTCGTCTACCTTCTCTACGTCCCTTCATGCATGCTTGAGGAGTACGTGAGAACTGTTTGGCTGCTTTTCTTTTTAAAATAAGCTATGTTTTCCATCACGAATTCGTTGTCGTTGATTCTCCGAACTGCCTACGATGTTTGACGCCAAGATACTGCTTTGAATTTTGTGAGGAGAACATATCTCGAAAGTCGAAGGAACCTGTACATCTTTAGTAATTGTTTCCTCTGCAAACGATTAAACTTGCTTCTTGGAGTTGTATGGTTTCTTGTTGTCGTCGTCGTCGTCGTCACCAAACACAAACAAATGCCACGTCATTGTGACGCTGCAGAACAAAGATGTCAAACCGGTGAACGCTGAGCTATTTTTTGGATTAACTTCTACCCAGCAAAAGGGAGCACTAACAATACAGTGGTAGCGGCGGGCACGACCACCGTTCCTCCAGAACCTGATCTACGGTGAAACGCGTTGGCTTTTGTGCGAGCGTCATTGTTTATTACACCTTTACTGCTGGTGCTTGCGCAAGTTCCAGAATGCACCAGACTACACGCGCCATACATGCAATCTCAGCAGAACGTTCGAGAACATTCGACAACGTTCTCGTACATTCAGGCTTGGCATGCGCCTAGCGATGCCGTATGTAGGAACTTTAGACAGCGAAAGCCAGTCTCTATGAAAAAGGAAAACAACTACGCATGCCAATTTATAGAAAACTACCACAGGTATTGCTTATTCATGCATATCCTGCAGACAGAAGGAATTATGAACTGCTCCACACAACATTGTCTACAGGATCAGGATTCGTTTGAAACAATGCAGGCCGATTTATTGTCGATAGTAGGTGACTAGTGGTCGGTGGCACTATGAAAATGAGTTTGCAGGTCTCTGAGAAATAATTCTGACGTTACAAGTCGCAACGCGCGTAGCCATGTTGGTCCTGGAAGATATTTGTTCCTGAAAATATCTAACCTCGAATACCAGGGTTTCTCATGGTGCGCGCCGCGGGCCTGATAACAAACATTGTAGAGCTATAGCTTTGCCTCAGCGAACGTCTACAGTGGTCGAGGCAAAGAATATGGGCTTTTAAGGGCTCGTTTTTCGTTGTTAGACACAAATAATGAGAACTAACAGACAATAATGCCAAGGAAAGTATAGGAGATGTTATTTGTAATAATTGGGATATAAATGTGAAGAAAGTAAAGTGGACGAAAAGATAACTAGCCGCCGGCAGGGACCGAACCTGTGACCTTCGAATAACGCGTCCGATGCTCTACCACTGAGCTACGGCGGCGGTCTTCTCCCCGTCCACTTTATAGGGTATATATGTGCATTTCAACCTAGGAGTGTTAGTCAGCGCCGATCGCAGCCATAGCGGCGAGTGTGGAACACTCTCTTTCTGCCTTTTGGCGTCACGTAGCACGTGATCTCTATTGCGAGCTGGCAACTGACCAATAATCCCTCGCATACTACCTGAAGGCATCAAGTCTGTCAGAACGAGACCCTTGCTATGAATGAAGTGAAGAAGATGGCTTTTAAGGGCTCGTTTTTCTTTGTTAGGTTAGGTTAGGTTAGGTTAGGTTAGGGTATACCCTATAAGGTAAATGGGGAGATGACCGCTGCCGTAGCGCAGTGGTAGAGCATCGGACTCGAAGATCGCAGGTTCGGTCCCTGCCGGCGGCAAGTTATCATTTCGTCCACTTTTCTTCACATTTATATCCCAATTATTGCAAATGACATCTCCTATACTTTCCTTGGCATTATTGTCTGTTAGTTCTCATTAATACAGTGGCCGAGGTTGTTTTTGACTGATTACATAAAGTACAGCGTGAAGAGCTGCAAGTTCTGCATCTGTCGATGTCGTTGGGCGGTTCTCTTAAAGGCGACAGGTCTATAGTCGCTCTCGCTGCGACAACCACAGCTTTGTACGATGTCTGGTGAATTGATGAACGCTCCTTATTAATGTGTACAAGGTCGGCATACCTATGGTGCAAAAGAAGCACAGATCGAGGTCCGACAACGCTAGCAAACTTTGAGAGCTCGCACATAATACCACGTTTTATTATGCCAAGTGAACTCCATCGAAAAATGCCAAGTATGCTCTGTCGGTTATGGCTAAGAGCGGCTTTCACAAAGTCATTCTAATTTCGCATCGGAATGGCCTACAGTGCTCGTTGTGATTGCTGTCACAACAAGGAGAGCGAAGTTTTTTAATGAGAAGCTGGAGATGTTAGCCTGACTGTTCGCCTGAAATGCTACTCCAATTGCTTTTTGGATGATGATTATGATATATACACTGATAAACACACACACACACACACACACACACACACACACACACACACACACACACACACACACACACACACACACACACACACACACACACACACACACACACACACACACACACACACACACACACACACACACACACACACACACACACACACACACACACACACACACACACATGTTACACTATTTACAAAGTTTCGTTAAGGCTCACGGCCCGCAAGAAGGTCAACAGCGCTTTTGTGGCGTGTAACGTACAGGCGATACTTTGCCACGGGCCGAGATCATGCCGCAGTTCTAAACTCGAGTCCCGTTGACGAAGCCGTACAGCACAACATTTTCGACTATCTTCGACACATTGTGCGTTAACGATCAGTCGCACTTGATATAGTTCGTTTTGACCAAAGATCTATATCAGTAGAAACCATTCCGGGATGTGATCCTCAGATGTCATCGCAGCTGCGACAAAGGCATTGTTGGAACTATTAATGACCACAGACTTGCAAGAACGGCTCTAGACTAAACGAGTATGTCGTGATTGATGAGGGATGTCGCATATCGCAAGGGAATAACTTTGACGCTGTGTATGTGGTCTTTGTCTTTTTGCTTTACGAAAATTCGCCCCGGTAGTGCGGAAAGAGTGTCGTTCTTTTTTTACGTTCTTTCCTCGTCGCATTTGGAAAAGACGGCTAGGAAAGTAACGGCCTATAAGACGACTTTTGCGAGCATGTACACCGTCTTCATAACTTCAGGCGGCGATATGTGCACCATCTTGCGAGCATGTGCACCTTCTTCGCGCTGAGCAGCCATGCTGGTCGGCCTACAATGCAGTCGCATCAAATATAAGACTGCGTAAAGAATCCCGACAAAACAAATCGTAGTGACAAAACAAGGGTAATGCAGACGAAGCTGAAAAGAAAACCATGAAAATAAAAAAGCAAGTGGAGAAAAGAGAGAGAGAGAGAGAGGCTGCATAAAGTGCAGCCAGAACTGCCATGCCACGTCCGAATTCCGCAGTGCCTCGCGGCCGAAGATACTTTTTTATCGAGGCTCGTTTATTCCGCACCCGTCCGGGCTGTTTGTTGAAGGAGGTCGTTATTGCGAGCTCCCTCGCTTTTCCTACGCAGATTCTATCCTCTTCAGAACCCTTATGCTTCGAACGATATGCCGCGTACAGCATTTGTTGTTGTTGTTATTGTTTTTTTCGCCTCACGGGACGAATAAGGAGCACGTAGGGTGCGGTGAAACCAAGATCCCGCATACGTTCCGTCTCTTCGCCCGGCGCCGTTCGTTTCGTACGAGCATGCCCGGTGCGATCGCAACAGACTTGGTGAGTTTTGCATCGGTTTCTCTGCCCCGAGGCCAAGCGAGGCGAAGGCGTAAAGTCAGGAAGAGCGGGAGCAATAAAACCAAGCTCTCCGCGTTCTTTTCTTTCCTGCACTTTTTCGTTTGCATTTTTTCTGTTCTCCTAGCTCTCTAGCTCTGCGGGTCTGGCAGCTCTGGTCGACTGGTGAGAAGTGGTGACCGTGCATTGTCGGCTTTTATAGCGACGGACCGGGAGTGTTGCAGCTGAGCGGCCTTGTATATATATATATATATATATATATATATATATATATATATATATATATATATATATATATATATATATATATATATATATATATATATATATATATATATATATATATATATATATATCACTGCCGCACCGCCAACGGTCGGAGAAGGCGACGAGCTTGTACGCCTCTCTGCAGTGGGCCGGTTCTTTCTTCGCCCTGTTTGCTCCACTGCGCCTCGTATGTGCCAGAACGGAGTAGATGCCGGCCGGTAAACATGCCGCAGTGCCCGAGGATATGCCGGACCCGTATATGTGCTCGTATGCTACGCGAAATCGCCAAGAATCGCATGAAGCCATATAGTGTCCTCGGTCGTATTCTTTCCTGTTTCTTTATATCGTCCCACTGGACGACTGTCCACCATTGTCGCATTGTCGTTGACCTCCTTTTTTTTTCTGTTCTTTCTCTCTACTCGCGGTGGCCAGGACTCAAGTGCTGCTTCGTATAGTGCGACGTATATGCTTTAAAGCAGATCCACGGTGGCCTTTGCGGAGCTTTCGTGTTGTCTCCTGTGTTCCGGACTGTCGTAATAAGAAGCTCTTTCCATTCAGATCATGTGCATTGCGCTACCCATGCATCTGAGAAGCAGTGATGGCTGTCGACCCATATCTTTATTCCCGTCACGGAAGCTTTTATCCTGAAAGATCAAGAATAAGCCATATACTTTGCTGAGATATTCGGCCGGCGGCCAAGCCTCAACGGCTGTTCCTGCAGTAGCGCGCGTTACAAAATGTCTAACTGAACAGGCATGGTCGCTTGTGCGCTTGAAATCTCTTGCACATGATTACAAGTTTAGACCTTTCTTTCTTTCTTTCTTTCTTTCGTTACATCATCCCGTTACATTTTGCGAGGGAAGACAAAACAGCCATCGTACAGCACAAAGTCGTATTGTAGCGCGGCACGAAATATCTGTCGCTGTTGCCTTTCAGAAAAAAAAAAAGGTACAGCGTACTAGATTTAATCTGGCCATTAGCATGAGTAAATGCGTAAATTTAAGGCGTTTCTTGATATGATACAGTTACAAAAAAAAAGGGAGTGCTCAACTGCGCGATGTTGTAACTAGTGTAACCTTCGTGACGATTTTGCTTAACCTCCTCGCGAAGTTTTACAAGCTTCCTGGCACAATTCCACCGTTAGAAAATGTAGTCACATAAAGGAAGATGCACGTTCCGACATTCAGAGAAGACTGAGCGGCTGCAGCGCTTACGAATCTGCCATCACCCACTACTGAGAGCCACAAAGGGGGTGCGCCATCTTGTGCGCCAGCACGTTGCAGCAGCCCCTAAGGAAATTGTCGCACCGCGGCGCCTGGGCAGGCCCAACCGGCGGCTGCCTACGAGCGCTGGAAATTCTAGTCTATATGAATTGGATCGTGACCTGCAATGTAGTGCCGGTGGGAGATTTCTCTTGTGCGCAGTTGAACAATAAAGATTCGCAGCGTGCACGTTAAGTATGAGCGGACTGCGGGTCCCTGCGTCTAATCTTTCTACTGTCTATAATTGGCCATTAGCAGTGATTTTGCTGTGGGAAACACCGGCGCACACTGCATGCGTCGCCCCTCCACAGGTTTCACGTTAGTGGAGCTCTGAGCTTGAAATCTCTTTTACATGATCACAAGTTTCTTTCTTTCTTTCTTTCTTTCTTTCTTTCTTTCTTTCTTTCTTTCTTTCTTTCTTTCTTTCTTTCTTTCTTTCTTTCTTTCTTTCTTTCTTTCTTTCTTTCTTTCTTTCTTTCTTTCTTTCTTTCTTTCTTTCTTTCTTTACTGTGCTTTCAAGCTCGTGTGCCACGGTTTTTCCACGGGCATTATTTTCTGGCAAATGGTAATGCGCGCCTTCCTTCACATGGCCGTTACCATTGCATATTTCAGATACAATTAAGTATTCCTTGCGAAATAATTAATGCATGCAGTGAATAGAAATCGACGTATAATCCGCCGCATATTTCTAGCGAGATCCCACTTACGGTCATAAATCAACGGTGAAGGCACTTTGGCTAAGCCGAACAAGTTACTCTGAATGAATCATGACTGCTTTAAAATAATACCGCTTCCACCTTCTCTTTCACTGCAATTGACCAAAAGAAGCATTAAATTAAGCCCGAGGGTGTGAGATGGAAGAAAGAAATAATGCCTAAACGAGCCCTTCTTTTCGGTGATAGACAGTTTCAAAGGGAATGTTTGTGGCAGTGCAGAACGGGCTGTGTCAGACTCTTCCACGACGTGGTATAGCAGAATATACTTAACTTGTCATACGAGAACAACCAAGGATTAGTGATTTCAAAGGTTTCCGAGATGGAAAGGTAGACGGAATCCAGTCCATGACGGTCATGCCATTGTCGATAAGAACATACAAACATTGTTTTTTTTTTATCTTTTGTCAATCATCCAAACTTCATTTCACTCTGTAATCTTGGCTTCTCTCTTGTGTGTTGTTGTTGCTTTGTCACTCTCTTGACCTGGTCATGTCGATTCGAACCCCTCTGTGCTCTATTGAAGTATTAGCTCCTGCACATAAAGGTCGATTTTACAAGAAGTGTAAATTTATCGTGTAGATAACCACATACCTGTGTTACACGCAACTTAATATATTAGTACACAACACCGAAAGCTTTCTCGCATGGGAGAATCATACGTAGAGCTTTTGCGCGCCCTTTTCATTCGCTGTTTTGCTTTAATGATTTAACCGCGCAAAATTCAATTACACACTGTGAATGAAGCGTTGTAACAGCAGGCTCGTTGCTATCGCACACGCACTTAAGTGACAATGTAAGTGTTTTGAAACGTAACGTAGTGTATTTAGTTCCATATCGTCGAAATAAAGGCACATTCAGCAACACTATCTGCCTAAATGCCAACTATAGAGGTGGCCATGGCGTTCAGTGCAATGACTAGTCGAGTGCCACCACAGTGATTCACTTTTCCAGCTCTCATACTTTTTGTTTTTTGTGCATGGCGCCACTAATCAAACGTTTCAGCCGTCATCGCAAATTGTGCTACAAAAGTCTTCGTTTTCTATATTTAAATGTGATTTTGGGATAGCCAGCCCTTGCGGTTGAATCCTTTTGCATTGGAGAATAAGCACAAGATCACGGGAAGTTCCTACAATGACGTCGGCATTGAATTTTTTTTTTCACATTTAATAAGGCAAGACGGAGTTCCGTTCTAAGAAGGTACCCGCCGTTGTGACACCCTCCCATTTTCTTATGATCTTTTTTTTTCCTTTCGCCTTTAACTAAGGAGAAATGAAGAGACACTCTTCAATTGACCAGGCGTCTAATTTTCTGCCTCTTAACAATGGTTTTTGCTCAAAGCAGTTTTACAGACTGTAATCGAATCTTCTCTCTGGCTTTCGCCCTATGTCTTCTCTTCCTTACGAATGACCTAGCAGGCTTGCAATGCCCCGACTGCCTCGTAACGATAACTTCCCACGCGGGAATAAGCCCACTTCACGATACGCAGCGCGCTCTCCTTATAGCGTAGCTATCAATCTTTTTTCTCTATCTGCGCCAAGTAAACTGCTGAAACAGGAAAGTAAGAGGGATTGCCGATTTAAAAGAACTGTCCGTGCGCCAATGTGCTCCCCGAAGATGGCGTTCTTAAGTAATGGCGATCGCACAGACGTGGCTTCTGAAGAGCTTGGCATCGACTGAGGAACATTCGTCTCACTTTTCTCACTGGCCTTTGCACTTGTGCGTGCGTGATTGAATTCGATGGCGTGTTTCGCCAGTTTCAAGCAAACGAGCGGTGTCTGTAGTTGTCCACTTCTCTGCGAGCGCTCATCGCGTGGTGTAGATCACCCCAACCCACCGCGGCACGTAGCTTAATGGCTATAGTCAAGCTTTGATGAGCACAAGATCGCGGGTTTAAATTCCGACAGTAGCAGCTGCGTTGAAATGAAGGCAATGTGTGAAAGTAGTAAAATGTACTCGTGGATCCCAGTATAGGAGCACGTTCAGGCATATATGTTGGTAAAAGTTACTGCGAAGTCCCTACCAAGGCGTCCCTCTTAATCAAATTGGTGTTTTAGCACGTGATACCTGAGAACGTTTTCATGCGCTCTAGCTTGTCTCTTTTACTTACGCTAAGCACTCCCTTTTTCGTTGATTTGTTTCTTCAGAAAATCGTGCATACTTCGTGCATACTTCAAAGTGAAAACTGCTCAAAATTTGTCGTTACTTCTTCGTCTTGACGTGACAGAAAAAATGAGATACACTATGATGTCGACCGAGGATTTGTCCAGCCTTCCACACAAGAATAGAAAGAGGAGAAATGTATTGGCACAAGATTGACGTGGGTGCATGATGTGTTTATAGCTGGACACCCGGCGCAGGAAAAGCAGGTCGAGGTAGCAGCAGACATCGTTGTACTTCATCGTCACGGCAGAGAAGACTGTGGAGATGAAGGAGGGTGATGGCGTCAAGAAATTGATGAAGGCTTCGTGTTATACTGTTCTGGTGCAACATGCACATGCACGCTTCACAGTATGTGCATCTTAACGGGCTACTGCAACGTAGCCAGTGGGCCGGCAAAGTATGAAGAGCAGCTGCATATTGAGGAAAAAGAAGTAGAGAGCGGTGCACATACAACTCACGGGCGTTACTTTTGACTGCAGCGCTGTATTTGGCTGTGATCTAATAACCATAAAACTTAGGTCAGTTATCGCAATAAAGAAGTAAGAGAGGGAAATGTGAGGGTAGCGCTAACCCCCGCTTGCCTTTCTTTCACTTCCTTTTTTTGTATTAGGTAAGCGCAGTTTCATTATAAAAGAAGGTAGCGTTGTAACGCGAACACCAAAGAATGGAACAAGACAACACAAATGCCGAATAGCAACTGAAAGAGCGTACGGATGCGGTACGGAGAGTAGACACAGAACTTATCTTCGCCTGAGCAGGTTGCAGAAAGCAATACTAGCAAGAACCAAGTCGTAGCTAATCCGCACATTCATACGTTATCGCAGAACCTGAAGTGAGAAATAGGTATTGAGTTAAGGTAGTTTTTAAGGCTGCCAATAAGCTTGGTAATATATGCGCCGCTGTGCAGAGAAAAAAATGAGCAGGCATAGGCAAAAGGGGGACCGACAATTGTTTCGTTAAGCACAACGACAAATCTATGGACTGCCGTACTGGTGTGGTATATAAGATTCCATTTAGCGGCGGCCGTTTCTACGTATACAGACGGGCCGCTGTATTAATCAGAGATTAAGGAAACATAAGAGGTCGTTAAACGGAGGCTTACCATCTAATTTTTGTTTACGTTGTCGAGGGCGTGAATGTACGCCAAGATTCGATGAATGCGCAGCATTATACAGGCCCAATAATGAACACACATGCATAATGGTTGAGGCCTGTCACACTGATAGTAATGAAAGTGCATGCGTGCCTTCGATTAAGTTACATGAAGAAGAAATGAGATGCTTGGACAGTTATATCTCGCGTAGGCCTCCATGTGTGGCGAATCGACAGGCGGTGCTACCTTGCCTGCGCACGTGCAGGTAAGTTTCTGTGTCTATGTTCTTTTCCGCCGCAATGTGCCCTCTAGCTCAGCTTTTGGTCGTTCATAGTTTTATGGTTGTTCGGTTAGCACGAACCGACTACCCCAGCAACGAGTGCTACTTTGCATTTGGCTCGTTTCGACTGAACTCTGCTCGTCGCGTTCAAGTACACGCTACAGGGATAGGGTCAAGGGAGCGGGGAAGGTGCTATCGGCATCAAATGAAGCGTGAACAGCAGCAAGCATTCACATTGGTGTAGTGCGCGCTGTCCAGTTATCACCGTGGACAGGCGCGCATATGCGCAGTGCTGCCAAACCGGATGTGCGCGCCCGTCGCGTATGATGACTGCACGGCGCGTCATTGCGAATGCTTGCCGCTCTTCGCGTTTCATCTGACGCCGATACTACACAGTACGGCCAACCTGCCTGCATCAGGTTGGTTCACTTCGTCCAGCTCTCTTGGCAAGATGTGCGCAAACGCTGTCGAGTTAATCTGGGTCAACTCGGTTTCTAACTCTACCTGCTTGTGTCGAGTTCATATAAATGAAGCTACCGTTTCTCGGGTGATGCATGTCGTGAGCGAATGTGGTAACGCCGTTATGTTCTGAGCATCTGTGCATACTTAATGGTGAATATCTCCCTGCTTATTAAGTAATATACTGCTTCTACGCCCTAGACACACACAGTCGCTTTGGGTGCATCATTCGGTACTTGCTGTTATTGATGCGGCTGTAAGAAGGAATATTATAGCGGCGTGGCAGTGACGCCGCATAAGTAATATTTAATCAAGGTATACAGTACAGTCGTTGTGATCTGGACTGCTGCTTTCAACCGGCTGAAGGAAAAACTGACAAAAAAGAATGTTGGCTGTGAGGGCGTGAGCGTGGCGTTTGTAGAGTTACTTGAGAAGTTGCTTTACTTCAAGCACAGCTGCAGGCTCAGATTCTTCTCAAATAAGTATGTCTTGGGTATTAGGCGCTGAATGCATACTGGTTATGCGAGGAAACACCAATGTACGGCTCCCGCCAGCACTGTGCTTGCTTTAGCCGCTAAACCAGTGCCGGAGACGGTAGCTACAAAAGCTGTTCTGACACTTCACTTTACCCCGTTCGGAACCTTTTACTGGACGCCGGCTTGCAAATCTGGTGATAGGCCATTAGCGACGTGGCTGGACCTCCAGCTATTCGTGACATCGAAAGCTGCCTTCAGATTCCCACGGGAGAGGCGTATCTTTCGGACGTGTCGGCAACACCATTAACGTGACGTTCTGCACTGCACGCTGGCCTAGTATGGTGAATGAATTTGGCGGGTGTGGCAGCCAGTGGCGTAACAGGGGGAGGGGGGAGGGGGAGGAGGGGCTTTAGAGGGTTCCTGACCCTTCGTGCGTTCAGACTGGGGGGAGGGAGGGCACCCGTTGCAATTGCCGCCCCCCCCCCCTCTTGAGATTTATCTTTCAAACGTCATATTTGAGTTGTCTGATAGTTAATTTTAGCGCATTTAAGCTTTTTTTTAACGCCTGTTTATTTTGTACTGTAGACCTGTGTTCAATACCCCTCATTTGTGTGAGGCTGTATGAAATCGCAAAAGTCCGTTCGACCGGCCTCAGGGAATAAACAGCCCAACGCAGTTACGCGAGCTGGCAACCAGAACTCATTTTTAAAATTTTATTTCAAAACGTGATTTTAATTCTTATGTAACTAAAACTTTAACCTATATTTATGAAAACAAAACGGCCACCATGGAAAGATGTGTGTTCCTCTGTGATTTTGCTAGACTTACGCCGCTGGCAGCTTGAGGTTTGTTACGATGGGTTTTCTCTTCTTCTCGTCATTTCGGCGTTCGTTAACATGCAAAAATGAAATAAGCAAATATATGAGCACAGCACCTCGTGACACATGCTATTTGGTGCTGCACTTCCCCGATGCATTCTTTGAGTACTTTATGATTGCGTAACGTGCGCGTCCTGTAAACGCTAATCTCCCTTGCCTCCCATTTTCAAGACACGTGCATGAAAACGCAACAGGGCCTAACAAAGAGAATAGGATACGTTTCAATTCACACACATTTATATTAGGCCGGTCTTAAACTATAACACATAACACTTTCGTAGAAGTTGTTTCAGTGAATTTCTAGGACACTTTTTCTGAAGTGGTAAGAAATGTTTGGCATGCCTAATAGTCACCACATTTCTGGAGAGCCGACGTCATCAGGCCTAACCCTCTGCTTTTTCCTCAAATGAAGCTTTTAATATCTTCGCTGCTCTTTCTTGATATATCCTGTATTATGCGCGATCTAAAGACTTCCAGGTTAGCCACTTTCAACATTAAATGTTTATGCTCCTCGCACTGTCAGTGTAGCAGCTCCGCTTAAACTAAGCGGGCTGTAACTCCTATTTCGATTGGACTTATATAAAGGCTTGTATGGGAAAGGCCTTTGCCCGGCAGTGGGTGTAGCAAGGCTGATGATTATGATGACGATAAGGATGATAACGATGAAGGAGAAATATTTTTCGTCACTCCGTGTGATATTACCTGTAGCAACTACAAAAAGGACGATTCTGAAAACCGGGAAGTGATGCTCCTGAGAACCTGCATCACCGGCCAATGTTATCTAACTTAGGCAATAAAACGCCTCAGATTCACGTGCCCGTTACTACACTCTACGCACCACTTGCCGTCCCCAAGGTGCAGTAAAAACCACATAGCTCCGGCACTACCTCATTGCCCTCATTTCGGTTGTTCTGTTATGTTACACAAGTTGTACCACATCTACAGGGGCGAATATACAGCCGCATTGTAACACTCTCGGTTACACACCCGACTGGAAAGAATTCATGATGTACGTGTATTTTGAGGTGGGCGTTGTTTCCGGTGTTGCAACCATCTTATGCCTCACGTCTCTATAAGGACCATTACAGAATGACTCTTATAGCATACATGGCCAAATGATAAAGTCACGAGTGTTCCTGGAGGCGCAGTAAAGTAGCAGGTGTCCTGTCCGACTACCACCCTCTTTTCCTGACCTGTCGCATCCTTATTGCATGTATTCACTGCTTGTGTCCTTGTGCTTTTTGCGGTACTAGTTTCATTAGTTAGGGTAGATTATTTGAAAGGCAAAGAGCTGCGACATTCTAAGCGACCAAATAGTGTGTTAATTAAGCTAGAACTTTGATCCTATCAATTAGTTTATTGTAATAAACAACATACCTACTTTGACGTAACTTGCTCTTGGTGATTAAGCGCGAAGTGAGTCGTCTACTGCAGATCTCATCTTTTTGGGAAGGATATTGAGTAAGGACTTCTCGTGTGTTCTCTAATGTGTGGTTGACCTTAGGCGTGTCCGTAACATGCATTGCTAAATTTAGTTACGAAAATCTAACATAAAACACAGAGAATACTGAAGGTAAAGGCTCGTTTATATGGTCTTGTAATACTAGTCTAATACCAACGTTTCCTGTTATGTGTTCAGGAACTACAATCGCAGTATGGAAATGACACGATCGGCTCTCTAAATTCTGTGACATTACACAACATTATCGAAGGCAAAGGCGGGAGTACCCACCGCCTCACCCCAAGCTAAATCGGGTCCAGTCTGTTCAATGGCGGCAGCTACAAACAGTAACATACAAGAACCCCGTCATCATGAACCACGTATATCCCTAGTTATACACTCTTAGCAAACGACCGCTTAAAGCAACGCATATAAGGCGGAAAGTAGGTCAAATTTTCGACGCTTATAAATAGCTCTCTAAGCGGCCTACTTATACGGCTCTTTCATGCGGCCCTTCTTTATACGGCCTCTGGCTAAGCGGCTCTTTCTTATGCGGCCTAAATTTATGCGGCTCTTCCCTATGCGCGGCCATCTCGTTGCCAGAAGGCCGTTTAAAAGTGACCGCTTAAAGTAACGCATACCGTCGATGTGGTTAAGCGGTATTTCAGGTCAAATCTGTCCGGCTTATATACGGCTCAATATGCGGTCGAAATATATGCGGTACTTTTCGCAAATTTTTAGAAAAAAGAAAGAAATTCTTCTACGTTGTAGTTGATCGTGCAGTGTTCCTTTTTTTTTCTTCTGTTCTCTTCAGCCTTTCAACTCATGAATATGCATTTACACATCACAAGAACACTGCACGGAGAGTCACAAACCATGTATCAACACACACACACTCCACCACGGGGATTTGAACCCAGGCCAACCGCGTGACAAGCAGACACTGTAACCACTACGCCACCGCACCACACGATCTGGGTGGACTTCCGCGGCTTTATATATGCACTTCACGTTATCTTGGACGATTTTACGATCGGCTACAACGCTATAATTTTGCATATATGAGAGGCATCGTTCGCGTATAATGCGCGTGTATACGTGTGCACGACCTTAAGCGAACCCTCGCGGGCAGTCACAGTCAGTTTGTGTGTGGAATTATGTTTCTCGTCCGACGGCTTGCGCATCCCGCACGGAGACAGAGGTGAACAATGAACGATGCGTTTCCGAGTGCATTTCCATTTGCAGTCTCCCGAGAATGCAGTCTCCCGAGCTCGAGGCTGACGGCGCGGACGAGCGATGCCGTGGGATTGTCATGCTGGGGAGGACGGCGGGTCTGAGGTTGTTCGTTCTCGTGGTTCGTTCGTTGTTGACAGTTGGAAGTGATGCTCCCCTTGGCTTCCACAAACGATGAAACGTATAGTGCATGACTGGCGCGGAAAGAGCACGCATGAAATCGCTTGCATCACCCGTTAGAACATATGTTTCCTGCCAAGCGTCGCATCAAAAATAGCAATGCTTGAAATCGAATGAAGTCACAATATGATCCAGCTTTCAAGGATAAAACCATGCTATTTCTTCAAAGTCAGAAGTGGCCTGAAGGATTCAGAAGGATCATGTGAACAATTATACTGAATGATGCAAAGATTAACTTGAAACATTCTAATATTTATTAGGTGCTGTTAAATCTAAATAACCCCAAATTAAATATGCACTTGTTTTGCACCTTGAAGCTTCATGAACGTTAAGCTCTATAACATGCCTCAGTTGACTACATATCAGCGCCGAACAGCGATCTGGTGGAGGCCCTGTGTTGGGAAACATAGCAGGTTGAAGGTTGTTTTCGTATTCCACCCATTGTCGACGAGTGAAAGTGATTCTTTCCTTGGCTACGAGATGTGATCGGAGCGACAAGGGCCAGTATTACTTCACTCCACGTCATCCAGTCGAGTATGCTTTGAGCTTAACAACGCTTAAACGTATAAACTAGCAGAATGCTAGAAGTGGCTGAACTCGGGCAGTAATCTTGACTTCTAGGAATAAATGTTCACCTGTCTTAAAAATGTGCAGTCAGTAGCATCCTGCTTGATTCGGATCATGGGACACGACATGCAAACGTAAAATACTAAATAGTAGATATAGAGGAACAATTCTTTACTCAGTAGGTGTCATAATTGCAAATAACAGCTGCAAATAAAAAGCACGCTTTCACACTAATAGCACACCCATAAATGTTGAGCTTTACGTGTCCCAGTCAACCTCCCTCATGTTCAATACCCGGGGCGTAGCCAGAAATTTTTTTCAGGGTGGGGGGGAGTCATCCATGCTTTATGTATGTTTGTGCATGCGTTTGCATGTCTGTGTGTATATATACACAAGCAAAATTGAAAATTTTCGGGGGGGGGGGGGTTTGAACGCCCTCCAATGCCCCCCCCCCCCCCCCCCCCCTGGCTACGCCCCTGTTCCATACCATGTAGCTTTACGTGCACCTTTATTTAAATATAAGCTGTCATGCAACATCCTTAGCTTTGGCTGGTACAGCAGCTAATACAAACTGTGCTTGAGAATCCAAGATTTATTGCCAGTACCAACACTAGCTATACACAATAACATTCTGCAGTAGTTCAAGCGCAAGCGTTGCAGCTTTTTTTTCAGAATTAGCAGCTCATATAGCGCTCACATAAGCATGCAGACATACACATCTAAATGTGCAGCTATTATTCTTTTTGTGCCAGTGCCAGTTTATTTCGCGCAGTTCTTTGTAGTCATGGATTACCAACTTGCCCAGCGATCAATTCTTCAATATTATCCTTTACGTGCAGCCCCCTTCCGTGGCAGTTACCACGGCACACCATCTGTCAGACATTGTGCCACATAAAGGGTATTTGCATATAGTACAAGATTTGTCCTTCACTAAATGTTGAGACCTGAAATGTATTTGTTATTTTTCTGGTACCATTTCAAAACATGACCTTTCCCTTGCAGTGTTGAGACATATATTTGCAATAAGTTAGTCAGGCATCGAGTCCAAATCCATCACTGTGCCAGCCTGGCACTTAATTATGTATGCATGGGTCCCTTATTTCCATTCTCTGCTTCAAGCCCTTCCCTTCACCCATTACTGTAGAACTGTGGCATTTAGGTGTTCCATCTGGCACCGCTAATTGTTGTTACATTTTGTGCCATTTCTTCGAGTACCCATGCCAGTATTTAGTGCACTAAGTGAATGAAGGAACATGTTATGCTGCTGCGCAGCTGCATACTGAGCAGAACAATGAAATGTAGAGCCATGAGAGAAAATATAGAGAATATTGTCACGCTACAACGCAAACACAAGACAGTGAGAAGTTCTACAAGAGTAGGAGGACAGCTTGTTGACACAAAAAAAATAGCAGGCACAAACATGTCTAGCAAGACTGAAACTTGGGCTAGTTGGTTGTCCTTCATGATGAACCAGCAGCACAACCACACACAGAGGAAAGGTACACGAAACACAGCACTGTGTTATGTGCCTTCTTTCCTATGTCCGTGTGTGGTTGCACTGCCGGTTCATCATGGACAAACATGATGTCTTCGGTAAAATCCCAAAGACCCACTAGACATTGATGTTCATTGATGTCCCCATTGTCTTTCTCACCTGCAGAGCACACGCATCACTACATATACAATAGGATGCATTGCAAGGGTTCTTCACCTATATGCTCTCTTGTTGGAGTAATAGGGCATTGTGTGAACAAAATAACGAAGGTAAAAATAAAATCACCCTAAAATACATGCCATATTCTTTATTGCTCAATTTCAACCTCCACGTGTTCCACTTCAGCACCTGTGCACATAATGGCCCCCTAAAGGATCTCGGCAGTAGTTTCTCTGAAGTGGTTTTCAAAGCTGCTATTGGATTAGATTAAGCTAATTGAATCTCATGAACTTATCCTTTCAAAACAAATAAGGGGGCAGTTCACTTGTTATTTTCTAGCAAGCTACCTTAGCAATTTGGCTTTGAACGTGTGCACTTTCCTTGCAATTGTGTCCCAAACAATATTAAGTACAAGACACATCATTCTACACTCTTAAAAGAAAAGGTAGTGCTACTTACTAACTTTGAGGTAGTAAATTGCTGTCACAACATTCACTACCTAAGTAGTAACTGCAGGTAGTAAACGGCAAGGTAGTAAAGTTACTACCATGTCATTTACTACCTGCAGCTATTACATACCAAAGGTAGTAACAGAAAGTTAGTAAATTTACTACCATGACAGTTACTAGTTCCTGTTACTACTTATTGGAAGGTAGTAAGCTAAGCTAGTAACATTACTACCACGACGGTTATTACTTAGTTACTAAATGCAGGAAAATAGTATTTGTAAGTTAGCAAATTTCCACCGTGCATGTTAGCTATTTGCAGCAACTATTGATGAAAATTTGCTACATCATTTGATAACGTCAGTCAACTTCAGGAACTAGAAAAATTGCATCTTACTTAACACAAGGAGCATGCATCAGCTAATCTCACAGAAAAAAAATTAATGTATTTCAATAAAGAGACTAATGTCTTTAGACATCAGAATCATTAGACTGTCTTTTGCCAGTCTAATGCGCTTTCTCATGCACACCTAATGAGGGTCTACAAGGAATTGGCTGCTGTTAGTGTGTAGAATTCTGATGTATGAGTTTCAGCGTATTGCAGCCTTATGCCTGCAACAGCATGTTTGCTGCACACAGGTCAATAAATCTTTTTGTGGTTAACAATACGAAAGTGTGTAGGCTTTAGAGGATTGTAACAAAAATATCAGCAGAACATTTCCAGCAATGACTATATCAACAGCGTTCTTTACATGTAAGAGTATTTTGAAGCCAATAAGTAATCTTGTAGGCCTATGATGCAGGCATTTGGAAACAAGCTCTACATTGTCAATTTATTTAGTTTCAATGGGACAATAAATGGGCTAGTTGATTCAATTCCCATGAAAGTGCAGTTTTATAATCACAAACAAACCAATAAGATGATACGAGAAGTTTCCAGGAGTAAGTGCTTTTTTATTTAATTTCTCGACGTGGCACTGACGATAGGCTCTCCTGTGCTGCACTGTTGTGGTGGTACAGTTGCTGTATTTGAAACCTGCAAGAGAGAGTGTGAAATGTAGTTTGGCATTGAAGCGAACAGCTTAGCGCAACACATCAACAGATGCTGCAATTTATGATTGATGACTTTCTGTTTCGAAATAGTGATATCATTTTTACCATTTTACTTGAATAATCCACGTGTATTCAATGCCCAACCCCATAGCCTTGGCTTAATGCTGCTTTGATCAAAAACATAAGAAACAAACCGCTATACAGCACTTCTGAGGGCTGTGGTGTCATAGATAGGCCAGCTATCATATACAGGCCAATTAGCTCGGTCAGCTTCTTTGATGTAACGTTGCTAACAGCATCCTTTCGCTACTCAAATGTACTCCATGCATGACTCCTGGATGACTCCAGGAATAGGCTATTCTGCCATGAGAAACGCCCTCATCCGATCATGCCCTCAGTGGACGGAAACAAGTTTTACGATTCAAGTGGAACGCTCGAGGAGCGCGGGGTTCCCTAGTGCTCTTTTGAGCTCCCTAGCTGAAAAGATGCTCGTCACTCTTAGAACGACCAGAAATAACAGGCCAAACAAGCACACTCGCTCTCCCTTGGCTGACGTTCCCTACATTCACGGTTTCTCTCATAGGTTGAAGAAGACTGCAGGCAGAGTAGGCATAAGAGTTTTGTGCTCCATCCCAAACCATCTGGCTCCCTATGCAGGCTAGTTAACAGGGATGAAACAGTATCCTTTTGCTGTGACAAGAAGCACAGAAATCATTTCATTGAATGCGTGAAGAACGTCATTTATGACATTCCATTATCATGCAGAAAATCATATGTAGGACAAACCAGACGATGCATAAATACAAAATGCGTGAACATGCCAAATCTTTAAAAGCAACAACAGGCAGGAATCTGGCATTGTACATCATGCGGCTGCTCCCCATTGCTTGACAATGTGCAAGTTCTCATGAAATATCGGGAGTAATGTGCTCACAAAATTTGTGAGGCGCACATAATTCACAAAAGGGGAGCAGCTTGCGTTAGCGCGCTATCACTAGCACTATTTGACGAAGAAATTAGCTGCCATGAGCCTCAATTGGATCACTAAGCTTGTTGTCACATGTTTTGTTTTGTTTTGTTTCTGTTTTATTGTTAGTGGTTGCAGTTTTCTAGCCTTGCTGTCACTTGCTTAAAAACCTTTTTTTTTCAGACCCTGGTTCTTCGTTTTTGTTGATTATGAATGTCAGACTTTTAGCGGTTTTAATCAGTTTGGTATTGACCACCATGTCATTGTTCTTTTTTGCCATTTTTTTGCTTGTGTTTATGTTTTAATGAAATCGGCTTCTGCCGCATCTTGTAAACCCTATCCAAAAAAAAGCCGGGCGGCCGAGTCACTTGATAGCATTTGTGCCATTTTTCGATTTTTGCTCGCCTGCCTACAGATTCTCAGACTTTCCAATAAGGAAATCAGTTGATAGTCAGCTCTGTGCCCTGTATGTTCTTCGTCCCGTTGTCTGCGCTCTTTTGCCACAAAGAAGAATCCACATTCAAGTGCGTTGTTACTTGTTAAACATCTTGACAGGATAGCACAGCTACTCAAGAAAAGAGCACATAGCAGTGCTGAACTCACGACTAACTTTTCTAGAAATCACGCAGATACTTAAGATATCACCTGACCCAAGTGTTTTTCACAGAGATAACATCATTTACAATGGTCGATTCCACGAAAGATAAAAAAAAGGTGTATACTTGATGTTCCGATTTTCCTGATAATTTTGTATGTTGTGCACATATGACTGCACAGCACGAAATCGCAATTTGTTTTCACATAAAATTTTTTTCAACACAGGAAAATTCGACGAGCGTCGCCGGTTGACGACGACCATCTTACGAAGAGTGCGTTTTCGTAAATTCGCAACCATGCTGGCAGCTACTGAAGCTATACATTACAAATATCTTTCTATTTAGCATAAGTAGAAGTGAAGAAGAAATAGCTCTTATAATTTGATGGAATTCTGAGCAAATTATGCATTTTAAAAAATTCACGACAAACGCTGCGTTAGTGAAAATTAGTCAAATTTGGGACGCTATGGTTACTTCTGTGAACATCTTAGTTTGTTCATATTTGCTGTATGAATAGGCCTTTATGTGAATAATGAACCTCTGCATTTGTATTTCTCTAATAATTTTCAAAGTAGTAAATTTTCATGTATTATTTGTATGGTCGCCCATTTGATGTCGTCACATCATCGCACACCAGGGCAAAAATCTGCCGTCCCCCCCCCCCGGCGACCCCAAAACCCTCCCAACACAACCCCCGCCCCTCCGATCATCATGCCTGACGCTG
>NC_051180.1:86804252-86851479 GCF_013339695.2 Rhipicephalus sanguineus
AAAGCTTTCCATGAATCGCAGGTACACAAGACTCGTTAAACTTGCTTTAAAAGCAGGTCGTCCTGTGAGGATGCCTGCCGACCGATAATAGGCAGGCTATGGTTACGATAGCAGCCGGAAATACGATTAGTGCGAACGCAGGCCTCAGTGCCCGCATGTATTGGAAGGTATAGAAACAACAAATGAGGTCCTTCGCACGCGCGAGCGCCAGTGCCGCGTGTGTGGGCAAAAGCGTGTGGAGATGGTGCCGATGCAAACCAATTAATTACCGCCCTCTCCGTGCCACGCGAAAACTCGAAGCTCCTGTTTTCTAGAGATTCAATTACGAGAGATCCGCTTTACGAGCGTACACTAGCTCGGATTACTCTATATAGCCCTGTAAAGCTAATCAAGACGTTTACATAAAACTGAAAAAGAAACTCACAATCTTTCGCGGTTGTATGGGCCTAATAAAGCAAGTGCATGAAAAAAAAATTTAAGACAGCTCAGGTTGTGTTGCGACATGAAACCAGTTAGCAATTTTATTATTGAAATTATGAGTAGGTGAGGTTGGTACCTTTATGACGGCACCGGGTACTGCTTCTCCTTTAAGAAGCGAAATATACTAATAAAAATAAAAAAGGCCACAAAATATGTCATATAGTAGAACACAAGATGTCCAAACACAGGACAATCCAACAGCACATGAGCCGCAAATAGTCGCAAATAGCTGACTCTGAGAAATTAAAATTGGAAATTGGGAAAAAAGTCACAGTTTCGCCTCAAGGGCGAGGCAATGAACGCAACAGCAAGAAATTGCAATGTAACAGGAAGAACCGCGAGCAGCTAGAAACTTTCTGTGCGCTGCTCAAGCTTAAACGACACAGGAAAAGAAAACACACAAGGCGAGTGCGAACCAACAACTGTCACAGCTCGACACTTGCAGCGCGCTGCTCAAACAAAAACAAGGACGCACGAAAAGAACGCACAGGTATACGCAGGACGAGCGCGAACTGTCAAGAGTTGTTACATCAACTAGCCCCTACTTTGGCTGTTCTAGTTACCAGCTCAATCCTTTCACAAACTCAGCCGCTGCAGCGAGCAAAATGACCTTCGTGTGGTCTATAGCTTCAACGCAAACTTTGCGGTGAAAGCACAAGACGTAAAAAACTCCTCCTCAAGAAATAAGCGTGCGAATATGGTCGACCACGCCCTGTATGTCAGAGTACAAGTCGGAGGCGCACATCCCAACTCCGGCGAAACACTTGATAGTTTTAGGACTGGAGACCCAAGGAATTTGCGAGCCGCCAGGGCGCATACGCAGAACGCAAGCCACTCTTGGACTGTTGCACTTGCGTTGCCCCAAGACCCTGTAGCGCCCTCCTTTAGGCGGCGAACAAAACCGGAGAGCGCGCGACCTCAAAGAAGAAAATATAGACGGCGCTTGGCAGTGGCCCATGAAGCCACGGCTCGCACTCCCTGCTGGCATCGATTCTGGTCACTAAAATAAAACTTCATTTGGATCTAGTTGGTTAAACTGTATGTCTGGGCCTCACCTCTCACTACCGCAACAACAGAAGCCAATACCTATTACCACACACAAAGCTCGAACGTGCTCAAGCGGTAGCCTTTCGCATGCTACAAACTAGATCGTACCCATCACGGGGCCGACTGAGCCATTACAACACAGATATCACTCCCCAATGCCCAGATTGCAGAGAACTTTATTGTTCACTCTCGCACATGCAATGGCAATGTCCCGCGTTACCTCAGGGACCTCTCACCAGGAAGTCCGACTGGGAAGAGGCACTCAGGAGCTCCGAGCTCCACCAACAACTCAAGGAAGTCCAGAGGGCCCAAGAACTGGCGAAACGCCATCACGTTCCCGCCCCGACTCGGGCGTCGCCTACGGTAGCGGCTGCTAGGGTGTCCCCCCTGGATCCCCCGGCGGCTTAAAGGACACTAAAGAGAAACAATGAATTGGCTTAGATTGATAAAGTGTTCTCGGAGAACTATTGTGTAGTTTATTTCACCACCATAGGTTTATTATTAGAGGAGAAAACCAAGTTCAAAGTATCATTTTTAAATTTCGCGCCGAACTTTGTAATTCGTGACGTGAGAGATTTCAAAGAGCATTTAACGTATTTTGGCGCCACTGGCTCGACGAAATTTCCACAAACTCGTTATGTCAAGTCTCTGGCCTCCTCAGAAGAGAATGTACTTCGATTTAACCGATTAGGAACTACTTAGGCCTAAGCAGGCGCCGTCAAAAATATGTGACGTCACGGAAAATGGTGCGGGAATTCCAAGGTGGCGTAGCCACCTGTATTTTCTTCTTGCGCGTTTTCTCGCTTATTAAGCGTCTTCTCGCAGCAAGCGTGGTGTTTTTGGTATCGTGGAAGACTACTTTACTAATGCGAGAAAAATCGTTTTGCTCTTTAGTGTCCCTTTAAACTCCTCAGGACCGATGAATAAAAGTTCTTGACTGACTGACTGATCTATTTGGTACATATTCCTTAGGCTAAAATTACAGCGCAAACGCACTTCTTTGTCCCTGCATCCATCCGAATATGATTTCATGTCTTCGCGTTTATAATACACTATCATCCTTGTTACACGTTTTGGTTTAGAGCTATTGTTGTGTGCCAAAGTGCGCTAATACAGTGCTGGAGGATCGAAAGGTGGGCCAGTTGGTAATTCATTTTCTTCGTTCAGCGAACTGGGAGCGCAGGAAAAAATACACAAAGGACGAAGCGAGGAACCACATGAGCGCTCGTCTTATGTGGTTCCTCGCTTCGTCCTTTGTGTGTTTTTTCCTGCGCTCCCAGTTCGCTGAACGAAGAAAGTGTGCTAAGTTTTTCTTGGGCTTATATGTGGATTGGTGTATAAAATAATAAAGCAGTTGTTAGTCAGCGCTTGTGTCGTACGTTTCTTTTCTTCGTGGGTGTCTTGGGCGCTTGCGCTGTAATTTTAGCCTCAGGATTCTGGTCATGGTGTAAGATACGTTCTGTCATTCTGGTTCAGCCATCTTTTAGGGGCGAAGCTCCTTAAGGCGGCACCCGTTCGTCCCTCGTAGTCGTAGTAGTGCGTAACCAGTCGTAACGCTAGTACCAGATCTTGACCTCCAAGGTGGTGCCGGTGGGAAATTTTTCCTGTGCGTTGTTGACAATAAAAAATTCGCAGCGTGCGCGTTAACTAAAAGCCGAATTCTTCTGTCTCTCATTCCCCATTAGCAGCCATTGGCATGTTCCAGTAGGAAACGTTAGTAGAAGTAGAAGTGTAAGTGTTAGCTAAAAGCCGACTTCTTCTGTCTCTCATTCCATTAGCAGCCATTGTTACCTCCAAGGTAGTGCCTGGTGAGATTTCTCCTGTGCGTGATTAAACAATAAAATTTTGTTCAAAACGCCGCTGATTGATGAAATAAACCAACGAAAGACGCCAGATGTTTTCTAAAAGCAAAACGAAAGAACGCCAGATGTTTCTAAAGCAAAACGAAAAGACGCCAGCTGCTTAACGAAAGACGCCAGATGTTTTCTAAAGCAATGGTTTTCTAAACAATGAAAATTCACAGCGTACATGTAAAATTAAAGTGAGCTGCAAGTCGTCATAACTAATCGAACCTTTAATATAAACGCGTCCGATCTCACGACGGTGATGATGTACTGGGCAGAATTCACGGAAGATTCACGGTTTACCGATGAACCTCCGCAGCTTCGCCCACTCATCATCATTCACTCCGTGGATATGCTGTGATTTTTTTTCTTCTCTCCTGTGGCATAAGTCTACAAGAGCCAAAGCGTTCCCACTAGCTCGCGCCAGCACGAGCCACAGGACGTTCTTCTTTTTCCCTGGCCGACTGGCCACGAGTGGCGCGGCGCTGCAACCCCAAAATGGAAAACTAGCGTGGGTCGCCAGCTATACGACGCAAACGCAGCGCAGGCAATGATGTAGAATGGCCTGCGTCTCGCATAATTTTAATTTGGAATGACGCATGGCGTAAATGTCTAAGGCAGTGGAGCAAGGGGGCGCAGGTTCAAAATTTATTCTTCTGAATAATTTTTATTTGTGGCTTTTATGTATATATACATACACATACGTATACGGGACATTATGGCGACGGCAAAAATCCGCCGAGAGTGTCCATATAATTGTTATCGCGATAATATTTATTTCAAACACAGGGTATGGCAAGGTATTACCGATGGCAAGGTAAGGCACATAGGATGGCAAGGTGTAGAGTGTACTCTTTTGTAACGTTTTGAATTTTTTGGCACGAATACGTTAAGTACGCTTGCACTTTGCGTCTCGACGGGCGTTTACGCGCTACATACCGGGCCTTGCCAGGAATCCATCAATTCTCTCTCTATTCACACACACACACACACACACACAATATATATATATATATATATATATATATATATATATATATATATATATATATATATATACTATATATATATATATATATATATATATATATATATATATATATATAGTTTATATTCCTGGCTATTAGTTAAAATATATAAGAGAAAATCACAGTGAAAGACATAACGCCATTTATTCTGAGCTTTCGGCCGAGGACCAGCCTTTGTCAAAGATGACATTATGACATTGCGTTCGGGTTTAATTACAGATTCTCGCAATACAGACACAGATGCACACACCGTCGCGATTCGTTGGAACGGGAGAAGGGGAGGGGCCAGAACAACAACAGCAAAAAAAAAAAAAGAAAGTGAGAGAGGAAGAAGACATGCATACTGACATACACAGTGTCGCAATTTGTTAGAACTTGACAAGAGGCGGGGTCCGAACACACAAACAAACAAGAAATAAATAGCAAATAGAAAGGGCGAAATAAACAGGGCTACGTGTGTGGTTCGGGAAAAGAAAAGAACAAAAGTTAACGAGTGACAAAGGCAAGAACGCGATTACCGCGCTAAAAGGGGATATCCATGCACTTCGGGATGAAAGGGAAATATGGTCACGGACACCGGATGTCAACGCACGGCGCGTGTTTCTTTGTTCAGCGTGTTATCTTGTAGAAGCGCGCCGAAAGTCGTTAAGTGCGTGCCCACCCGTGCACCTGAGGGATGGGGTTCGGTGTGGCTATTGAAGTCGACCGCTTACCTCGGAGGCCTCGCAGGCGCTGGCGGCACTCATCAAGGACCGCCCACAAAGTCACAGATGCGGCTCGCCGGTGTACAATATTGAGAACAGATGCAGGTTATAATAAGACTTTTTGGGGGCCTAGTTGGTGCATACTGAAAAAATTACCTAGTGTTTTTTCCTTGTGTACCTTCCCTGTGTGCCGTGTAGTGATGCAGAACTATCGATGGTACTATCGATACTATCGATAGCCGAGTCACTATCGAACTATCGATGGTAAACAATACTATCGATAGTGCTATCGATAGTGAAAAATTCGATGGTACTATCGATAGTATAAAATCAACATCACAAACTCATTGCAGAATAAACTTGGTTCCCCGCACGCGTGGTACATAGTGGAGCCGGAGGAGCAGGCTGAAGTTGACATGCTTCTGTTCTTCACCTGAGTGCTTCGCTCACACATGGTCATAAAGTCAAGCTATTCAGTTGTAGCGGGAAGGAAGGCGTTACATGCATTGGAACTGCGCGGCTTTAAATTTATATTGCATTTTATGATTTCAAAAGGAAGAAAATAGCATGAACAAAGTTTGTTAATTGCAAGGTGCAACTGGCTGCTTTTGGATGAGAATTTATTGATTTATTGATGGACATATTCCGCCATTTTCACTAAGCAAATAATTTATTTCTTTCGCCAAGAATTGTTCATAAATTAAGCGAAGCTGATAGTAGACTATGGCAAATATTTTGGCAGTATGGCTGGCCCGCAACAGCATCATTATTCGCACCACTATCGATAGTATTGTCACGTGGTTGTGACGGTGAAGAATGATGCAACAAGAGTGGGAAATACGGAGCTGTTGATTTGGGCGATCTTGTGCCCAGAAAATCAAAACTCAAAATACAAGCGGTACAGGCTGCGCACTGATAACGGCGAGAACAGTCGTCGGCCGTCAAATAATCTGATCATCGGTGGAACGCGTCGTCTTTTATACAGCCATCGAATCTTCAAGCGTTGTCACTGGTGCTCGCGTAAGCTCTCGAAGAGAGTTGACTATCCGCGTTCAGCGCGTAATCTTAATAGAATGATCTCAAACAATCGTGAAGCTTCGCTAACATTACGGCTCGGTCTGCGTCAAACGTTCCTAACAGTCTTTGTGGGTGAAACCCGAATACATCAAAAAAACATGGCTGATCCCTCCGTCATAGGAATCGGTATAACACGAAAGTGAAACGTGTCTTCACAGAAGTAGTGCTTATGATATATGAGAGCTTGTACAATGTCTATTCGTGTTTGGCAGCTATAGCACCGTTTGACGTGGATGCACCCATGTTGACAGCATGTCTCTATCGCGACGACTAACGCCCATGATCATGATTAAACCGTTGAGGTAGCTGACGGTGTGAACATATATTTGGACACAGCGAATCGTGAATCGCGCGTAAGGATGATATCAACAAGCTCATAATCAACATTGGTACCCGGTATGCACTTCTTCAAAGCGTCGTCAATTAAGGAGAGAAACGGCACGGTGTGCGCTTTCTAGTAATGGGTAGCCGACGCCTGTGCTCATGCATACATAACACACACTGCACTTCAGCAACGCGGGAGGTAGAGGTTCGTAGCCTGAGTCGCAAACGCGTGCGTCCCGCTGACCTCTGTCTCGCAGGCGCTGCTCTCGCTCCACCAAGGCACGACATTCGCCCGTCGAAATCGCGTCCTATCTGCAACGCATATTGCAGCAGTTTTGTTAGTCGGTGCTCTCGCAATTGAAGCAGTCGGCGGCAGAGAAATCACGTTCGTGCACGTGGAAGCTGCACTACTCCGATGAGCCGACGCACGCTAACACGAATACAAAGGCAAAGAACGTAACTGCGTCAAGGGTGCCTCGGCGACGCCAGCGCGGCCAGTCTACCTCTCTGGTATCGAGACGCTTAACCATGACCTCCGATATCACGTGCAATCTCGGAGTAAGCGCTAGTAAGTGTCGATCGTGAAGCATTACTTCTTTTCACCTCTCACAGACGGCGGCACCGCCCCGCTCTGCCCGCCGCGAAAGAGAAGGTGTGAAAGATATAAGGCGCGTCCGCGCCGTGCCTAGCATCTCTCGAGTTGGCTTAGTCGGTAGAGCGTCGGGCGCTTGCCGTCGCGGCCGCAACGTCGTGGGTTCGATTCCCAGCGGGGTATGTTTTTCTTGGTTTTTTTCTTTCTCACCTGTTGGCGTCCATTTTATCAACGTCATATCCGTGACGGATGTACTTGGTGGACCCCGGCATAAAACACTTTCGTGTTAAAATCAATACACACGCGTGGCAGTAATATCGCTAGTACTATTAACCATGGTACTATACCGATTCCACTATTGATAGTTTGCCTACACTATCGATAGTTTCAAAAAAAAACTATCGATACTATCGATAGTCAATTTACCGATAGTTCTGCATCACTATGCCGTGTTTGTATTGCGCCAAGCAATTCTTTTTGCCAGGGTGCAGGATAGGCGGAATGAGGGAGTATATCAGACATTTCCTTCAACAAATGAGCCATTATATATAACATGCACATACAAACGTATACACATACATATATCCATGTATATATACATATATATAATCACGCACATATACACATATACACACACGTACGCATAGAAAACAACGACCGATGTTCAAGCGACCGCCAAAGGGTTACAAGGTTACATCATCTGTACACGGAGGAAGGAGCACGCACGCCGATTCACAAAGGAGTGATAATGAAGTGACGAAAATAATATTAATGAAGGAAATATGTGACTTTC
This sequence comes from Rhipicephalus sanguineus, assembly GCF_013339695.2. Taxonomy (NCBI): domain Eukaryota; kingdom Metazoa; phylum Arthropoda; class Arachnida; order Ixodida; family Ixodidae; genus Rhipicephalus; species Rhipicephalus sanguineus. The sequence goes on from NC_051180.1 coordinate 86,812,142, forward strand.
TACACCCATACCCGTAATCACGTACACTACAGAAATGAAAGGGATATGCATTCTTCAAATTCTGCGTTCCGAACATACACGTGAGCTTTTTGGGCATCGGTCACTTAGTTGCCTGCGGAATTGGATTTTTCAGGTTCGTTGCAGGCCATACACGATAGTTGGCCTGTGCTTTCATTTATGCCACCAGAGACACTGTTGAACTTGTGGATGAGGTACGATTCACGAGCCTCCCAGTCATAGTGTGTTTTGAAATTGGATTGAAGTACCACAGCAGAAAATGTGTGGAAGGGGTGGCCAAGATTATTAACATGTTTGGAGATAGGAAGGTGCGGCAAGGACATTATGTGTGCTCTGTGGTTGTTTATTCTCATTCTGAACGCAGTGTCAGTTTGACCAATGTACTGGGCATGGCATAAGGTACATTCGAGAAAGTATATTGACACAAGATGATTTCAAACTACGCGCGCTGGCCGATCCCTACGCTCTCCGAAGTGTTTGCGGCTACGTGCGAGCCAAAGCAAAAGTGTGGCGGAGAGCACGTGCCTGCGACTCAGGAAATAGCCGCTGCGCGCGACCCACGCGGACCACAAGAAAAGAAGGAGTAGAAGAAGAGGACTGTTCTTGGGACTGCTAAGAGACTCCCTTTTTGTTTATTCCTTCTCGGGCACAAGTTCGCCCCAACTAGTTTGGTTTATTAAAAGTGTATTCCTGAACTGTGCGTTACAAATCTGGTGGAGGTGCGGGGTATGATGCCAAGTCCTTCTCGAGTGACAGAACGCAGTCCAGAACCACAGCGACTCGGACCCAACGAGCTGACTCCCGTTCATCAGCGCTGCAGTCAACGCCTACGTGGTGAGGGTCCTGAATTTGCACCTTTGCCGAATTCTCTTAGAACCTCAACGGCTGTGAACGGAGACGCGACCGACATGGCAGCTCAGGTTTCGCCAGCTAACATTGTAGTTAATCAGCCAATGGTGCCAAAGCATTTCCACGGCGACAGCTTTGAGGACTCAGAAGATTGGCTTGAACACTTTGAACGAGTCGCAAAGGCTAACGGATATGAGGCAGATCGGAAACTTGGAAGCGTTTACTTCGCATTGGAAGATAGCGCTAGAACGTGGTACGAAAACCACGAAGCTGCTTTCCTGTCATGGGATGACTTTCGACGGGAGCTGCTCGCTGCTTTCCCGACTACAGACCGAAGAGAGAGAGCTGAAGCTGCCCTCCAAACAAGAAGCCAGCGCAACAACGAAAGCGTGGCGATGTATGTGGAAGACATGTCTCGCCTATTTCGCCGAGCAGATCCAAATATGAGCGAAGACAAGAAACTGCGTCATCTGATGCGAGTCGTAAAGCAGGAACTCTTTGCCGGGCTGGTTCGGAGCCCGCCTCGCACCGTCGCTGAGTTCCGTTCCGAGGCGACTACAATGGAAGGACGCTACAACAGCGAGCAAGGATATACAACCGAGACATGAACATCACGTCTCTGGACGTAATGCCACCAGTCTATGGAAACAGCATGGAAGTACTACGGGAGCTAGTGCGGTCTGTTGTACGAGAAGAGCTTCAGAAGCAGCGGCTTGACCAGAACGCTCCGATGATTTCGTCCCTGGCTGACGTGATCCGCGAGGAGGTTAGGCAGGCGGTACGGGAACCTCAGCTGAACACACAGCCAGAATTGCCACTACAACAGCAACCGAGAATGTCCTATGCCGATGCGCTACTGCGAGGACCTCCCGGACGTGTCGACGTCGCAGCCGCTACCCCTATGCAGCACCCGATGTCGCCAAGCACACTGCAGCCACCACCCGAGAGGAGACCAAGGAAGAGCGATGTGTGGCGTACTCCCGACAGAATACCACTTTGTTACCACTGCGGGGAGGCTGGCCATATCTACCGAATGTGCCAATATCGCCAGGCAGGACTTCGTGGTTTTCCCGTAAATGCACCTCGACCACGAAATGGCGAGCGCCCCTTCGAAATCGAGGAATACCTGTCGAGTCGTCAAAGCTCACGTGGCTTTCAACAACACCAACCTCAAGCAACGACGACGGAAAGGTACCGGTCGCCGAGCCCCCGCTTTTCAGCAAGCTCTCCAAGGCGTCGTTCCCCAAGCCCACGTCGGGAAAACTAGAGTCAGCGACCTGTGGAGGCAAGGCCGCTGTCGACGCTGATGCAGAAGAACCTCCATCGCTGACTCTGAACGACGACGACCGACTCAGAAATCGGTGTTTTGATGGTGACGTTGCTTCGGATTTACGTGTGTTCGTTGATGGCTACGAAGTCATCGCGCTGGTGGATACAGGTGCAGATTATTCAGTAATAAGTAGCGAGCTTTCTAAAATACTGAAGAAAGTGCTGACTCCTTGGAAGGGACCACAAGTTCGTACAGCAGGAGGGCACCTCATCGACCCGACAGGAATATGCACCGCAAGAATCGGAATTCGGGGTTTCACGTACGTCGCCAGCTTTATTGTGCTGACCGAATGCTCAAGAGACTTGATTATCGGCATGGATTTCTTACGAGCTAACGGCGCTGTGATCAACTTGCGAGAATCTTGTGTCTCATTCTCGACGAGGAACGCTATCGCTACCTTCGACACTGAAGAAAACGTATATGACCTTTGTATTGTGGATGACGACGTCATGGTACCGCCGAGATCGAGCATGTCTGTAGCAGTAACCAACAAAGCATTCAGTGACTTCGAAGGATTTGCTGATAGCAACACCGCACTGACACTTCAAAAAGGGATCTGCATGGCACGAGGCCTTGTTCAGCTACGTGAGGGATGTACCAATGTTCTCTTTACCAATTTTGGAAATGAGGTGCAACACATTGCAAAGGGAACCGTCATCGCCAGTCTGAATGATTTCGTCCAGGTTACGGAGCTGCAGACTTCTGAAACCACGGAATCTGATTTACAAGACGTGGACTCTATACTTGCTGCCATCGACATCGAACCAGGACTACTACCTAGTCAAAAAGAGCTAATAGAGAGCCTTGTAAGGGAATTCGCCGAGTGTTTCTCGACGTCATCTAAAGTCCGACGAACACCTATCACCAAACATCGCATCATTGTCGACGAGTCCGTGAGGCCTATATACCAGCATCCCTACCGAGTGTCACCACAAGAACGAGAAGTTATCGGTAATCAGGTTAAAGAAATGCTCAAGGACGACGTGATCCAGCCGTCAGCAAGTCCCTGGGCGTCGCCTGTTGTCCTTGTGAAGAAAAAAGACCAGACTTTACGTTTCTGCATTGATTACCGAAAACTGAACTCCATGACAAAACGGGACGTTTATCCGCTTCCAAGAATCGGTGACACTTTGGATAGGCTACGAGATGCCAAGTACTTTTCCTCACTGGACCTTAAAAGTGGATATTGGCAGATAGAAGTTGACGAAAGAGATCGCGAATAGACGGCGTTTGTGACCCCGGACGGTTTATACGAGTTCAAGGTACTTCCCTTTGGTCTTTGTTCAGCTCCCGCCACATTCCAGCGAATGACGGACACAGTGCTCTCCGGTCTGAAATGGCAGTCTTGCCTGGTTTATCTTGACGACGTTGTAGTCTTCTCTGCCACCTTCGAGCAACACATGGAAAGACTGCGGGCTGTGCTCACCGCTATCAAGTCAGCAGATTTGACGATAAAGCCACAGAAGTGTCATTTCGGCTTCCGTGAGCTCCTTTTTCTCGGCCATGTCATCAGTGCGGAAGGCGTCCGCCCAGACCCTGGGAAAACTGAGGCCGTGGCAAAATTTCCGAAGCCAACGGATTAAAAAGGCTGTTATGCGATTTTTGGGTCTCTGCGCCTATTACAGAAGATTCGTCAAAAATTTTTCACGAATTGCGGAACCGCTAACGCGACTGACGAAAGAAGACACGCCTTTCGTATGGCTTGGCGAACAGGAGGATGCCTTCAACGAACTACGGAAGTGCCTTCAGAGCCATCCAGTTCTTGCGCATTTTGACGAGGAAGCAGAAACAGACATCCACACAGACGCAAGCAATTTAGGTCTCGGAGCCGTACTCATCCAATGGCAAAACGGACAAGAACGCGTCATTGCCTACGCCAGTCGCACTCTTTCGAAAGCTGAGATGAACTACTCAGCGACAGAAAAAGAATGCCTCGCCGTGATATGGGCCATCACCAAGTTTCGGCCATATTTATACGGTAGGCCTTTTCGAGCTATAAGCGACCATCATTCATTATGCTGGCTGGCTAATCTCAAGGACCCATGTGGACGGCTTGCAAGATGGAGCCTGCGATTGCAGGAATACGATGTCACGGTTGTGTATAAGTCCGGTCGCAAGCACAGTGATGCTGATTGCTTGTCACGTGCTCCGATTCAACCCGCTGCCTCTACTTCCACCGAGGACGGACAGGATTTTGCATTGAGCTGTGACAACATCAGAGATGGCACATCATCAGAAATCCGACCCGGAACTACTACTACTGATCAAGTACCTGCAGGGGCAGTCTGTCGATGTTCCACGAGCTTTTGCCCGCGGCTTGTCGGCGTTCGTCCTCCGAAACAACGTCCTGTACAAAAGGAACTTTGAAAACAATACAGCGACATTCCTGCTTGTCGTGCCTTCACTTCTACGACCAGAGATATTGGAGGCTTGCCACGACGATCCGTCCGCAGGGCACTTAGGAGTAAGCAGGACGCTGGCATGCATCCGCACTAAATACTACTGGCCGAAGTTGCTCAGCTCTGTACAACACTATGTTAGAACTTGCCGGGACTGCCAGAGACGTAAAACCCCACCGCTGAAACCAGCAGGTCTTCTTCAACCGATAGAACCACCAGAGGCCCCATTCGCACAAGTGGGAATGGACTTACTTGGCCCATTTCCTACGTCGTCGTCGGGGAAGCGGTGGATCATAGTCGCGACTGACTATCTAACACGATATGCCGAGACAGCGTCTCTTATTAGGGGAACGGCCGTTGAAGTCGCCGAATTCTTCGTTACCAACATCGTACTGCGGCATGCATGGAGCTCCTACGGTACTGATCACGCACCGAGGAACCGCATTTACGGCCGATCTGACAAAGTCTATTATGAGATTGACGCACACCAGTCATAGGAAGACGACGGCATATCATCCACAAGCGAATGGACTTACTGAACGACTGAACAGAACGTTGGCTGATATGTTGTCGATGTACCTGGACATAGAGCACCGTACATGGGATAAAATATTACCCTATGCAACATTCGCCTATAACACCGCACTGCAAGAGACAACTCGAATGACGCCATTCCAACTTGTGTTTGGCCGGACAGTCACCACACCTTTAGATGCAATGTTACCTATTGACGAGACGTCCGAGAATGACTATGATGTCAGCGATTATATACAAAGAGCAGAAGAAGCAAGACAGCTGGCGCGACATCGTATTCACCAACAACAGAAAGCCGACACGCATCGATATAATCTGCGACGAAGAGACGTCCAGTACGCACCGGGAGACAGAGTATGGGTGTGGATTCCCGTACGGATACGTGGCCTATCGGAAAAGCTGCTTCGCCGCTATTTCGGCCCATACAGAGTGCTCCGCCGCCTTGGCTCGTTGAACTACGAAGTTATTCCAGAGGGACAAGAGAGCTCATCACGACGGCGGCATCGCACAGAAATTGTGCATGTCGTCAGGATGAAACCCTATTACGACAGACAATGAACCATCGAGGACGCAACGCTGCTGGACGATAACTGCATCCACGAAGAGGTGTTAGGATTGACAGCCTGGCAACCAGTTTGTCGCGAGCGTCGGGACGATGCATTCTGGAAAGGGGGGCAATGACACAAGATGATTTCAAACTACGCGCGCTGGCCGATTCCTACGCTCTCCGAAGTGTTTGCGGCTACGTGCGAGCCAAAGCAAAAGTGTGGCGGAGAGCACGTGCCTGCGACCCAGGAAATAGCCGCTGCGCGCGACCCACGCGGACCACAAGAAAAGGAGTAGAAGAAGAGGACTGTTCTTGGGACTGCTAAGAGACTCCCTTTTTGTTTATTCCTTCTCGGGCACAAGTTCGCCCCAACTAGTTTGGTTTATTAAAGTGTATTCCTGAACTGTGCGTTACAATATGATGTTTGCACTGTCACAGTTGAAGTTGCCTCTTACCTGATAAGAAAATGATGACGCGGTACTGGTGACGGTGGACACTTTGTTCATCATTGGACAGAGTTTCCACCTAGGCTTGTCGCATGGGCCGCTGCCTGTGAATTCAGGAGTGTTGACTTTAGAGGACGTTACAATATCTCTAATGCTCCTCGCCCGTCTGTAGACAACGCGTGGAGGTTCCGGGAATACACATCGTAGCTTGTCGCTTTCAAGCAGAATGTTGTGGTGCCTTCTGAGCATGCGGTTTATGTAAGGGAAGAGGCTGAGTATGTTAGAATAAGATTGGGAGTAGTATTTGCGGGTTCGGATTTTGTGTTTTTTATCAGGGGGCGGCGGTCCTGTTTTTCAGATTTCTTAATCGCGTCGTTGATGACAGAATGTGGATATTGTTGCCGTGTGAGGTCATTGCTTAGTTGTTGACAGTTCGAGGCGAAATCGGCCTGGTCAGAACATATACGCCTAAACCGGAGAGACTGGCTGTATAGTATGCCGAATTTACAGTGCTTGACGTGGTTGCTGCTAAAGTGGAGGCATAGGTGTCGGTCCGTTGGTTTTCTACACGCTGTGGTCACGAGCTTATGGTCCGATATGTTCACTGAAACATCAAGGAAGTTAATGGTGGATGCCGAATATTCATGAGAGAATGAAATATTCTCGTCAGCGTTGCTAAAAGCACTGATGAAATCTAAGAGTTTCTTTTTTCCGTGGCACCAAATGAAAAAGATGTCATCGATGAACCTTCGATAAAAAAATGGGCGGAGTGGGGTGCTGTTTAAAAATTAAGATTCCAATGCGCCCATAAAAATATTGGCATAGTTGGGGCCTATCTTCGTTCCCATTGAAGTTCAATTAATTTGGACATAGTGCGTGTTATTGAACTCAAAGTTGTTCATCTCCAGAACGATCTTCAGAAGTGTACCGAGAGTTTTACCGTCAATTGAACGGCTCTGGGGGGAATCTTCGTATGCCTGAATAACAAATTTAATGCCATCCGAATGAGGAATATTTGTGTACAGAGAGGCGACGTAAATCGTAACCAGCAGACTATCTTGAGGTACAATTAGATCCATAATATCAGCCAGAAAATGGTTGGTGTCTTTGACATAGGAAGGTTGTGTTGGGGGAATGTCTTTGATTAGGCTGTCGATAAAACTGGATATTGGTTCAGTTACCGTTCCTATGGCGGAGATGATCGGTCTCCCTGGATTGCCTGCTTTGTGTATCTTGGGGAACATGTAAAATTTTTCAGGAACTGGACTTAAAGCTTGAAGTGACGCTGCTGTTTTTTTTGGTAATCTTTTTCTTTTTCACAAGTGTTCCCAATGTCTTGCGGACTTCGTTCTTGAAATGAGCAGTCTGATCGGTATCAGTTAATCTATAGAAGGCATTTTCGATGGAGGCGAAAATGTTTGAGGCCCGTGTACTTAGATTTAGGTGCACGTTAAAGAACCCCAGGTGGTCGAAATTTCCGGAGCCCTCCACTACGGCGTCTCTCATAATCATATCGTGGTTTTGGGACGTTAAACCCCAGATATTATTATTAATAATCTATAGAAGGAAGTGTCGCTTAGTCGTTTCTCGGCCTCACTTATGTGGTCCTGTTGGCTCATGACAACAATCGCACCACCTTTGTCTGCGGGCCTGATTATTATGTCCGAGCGTTCGCTAAGACCTTGTTGTGCCTTCTCCTCGTTCTGAGAGAGATCTTTTTGGTATGGCAATTGTTTCCTGTATTCAGATAGAATGTCACGTTGCACTGCTTTGACGGATGTCCAAACATTTATCTCGTTGTGAAGGAGCGAAAATATAAGCTTTTACCGTCTAAAAACGCTCAATTCTTTTATTTCTGCACGTTTCGTAGCGTTTTGAGAAAATTGGTTTAGATCTTAGCATTGAACCTCCGGCCATTTTACCACAGCTTAAACGGAAAGTTGTTCAAAACCCTTATGGGAACGAACGCTTCCGATAGTGCTGGGGACATTGAAAGAAGCGAGCGTGTGTGTGTGTGTGTGTGTGTGTGTGTGTGTGTGTGTGTGTGTGTGTGTGTGTGTGTGTGTTTGTGTGTGTGTGTGTGTGTGCGTGTGTGTGCGTGCGTGCGTGCGTGCGTGCGTGCGCGCGCGCGCGCGCGTGTGTGTGTGTGTGTGTGTGTGTGTGTGTGTGTGTGTGTGTGTGTGTGTGTGTGTGTGTGTGTGTGTGTGTGTGTGTGCGCATGCAACAAGACTTTATTTATCTCGTCGACGTTTCGGTCAGAATATGACCCTTTTCAAGACAGGAATAATCGTTTTTGACACGTGCTTTTATACAAACGTAAGGAGATTGGAAACAATAACACTTTGACTTGGGCGAGTTGGTACATACTCGGATACATGCAGCGCGACTTGGACGAAGACAGGAGACGCATAAAACACAGACGATGCGCCGCCCTTGTTTTATGTGTTTCCTGTCCTCGTCCAAGTCGCGCTGCATGTATTCAAGATTGGAAAGAAGTGTTTTCGCAGAAGGTCATTCAAGCAAGGCAAGTAGAACTGTAGGATGGACAGACGGACGGACACACACACACGCACACACACGCATACGCACACACATGCACACACAGGCATACACGCACACACACACACTTGCACACATACACACGCACGCAGGCCCGCACGCAACTGGGTCGCCTCAGTCTTCAAGAAAGGAGACTGAGACAGAATCGACATATTTGCACAGCGCTAAGTGAACGAGGACACATGAAAGGAGACAACACAAGCGCTGACTTCAACTGAAGTTGAAGTCAGCGCCTCAAGTTGAAGTGGCACAAATTGAAGACAGCGCCTGTGTTGTGTCCTTTCATGTGTCCTCGTTCACTTAGCGCGGTGCAAATATGTCGATTCTAAATCACCAACTAGCCCATGCTGCCGTTCTATCGACCGAGACAGTTCAGCCCGAAAGAGCTTAAAGAGAAGAACTTGATGCACATAATTGAAACGGACCATTAAAATCCAGCAAGGTCAGTAAAATTTGATAACATGGAAGATATGAAACAGTCACCATGTGTGTATATGAATCTCTTTTCTCCGAAGAATAATTGTGATGAACGTATACATCTTGGAATGTAACAAGTTGCTTTCAAGGTGAACAAATGATCGCTCGGGGCACGCGTGTTTACTCACCACGGCATCTCGAAAGCATTATCGGTCCTCCCTTTCCTACTACTTGACAGAGTACACTCCGAGGTTGGTGCTCACACAGGATTATACTCTCCTTCGTGAAAAATTAACTGCGGGCCGATCCGGGTCCCGTCAAGCGACCCGCAACGAGCGCTTCGAGTACAGAATTGGATCCAATAAGGCGCCCGTTCGTTTAGTCAGCTAGGCTCACATGCCGGCAGCGGCAGTCCTTGACGGAATGCCGCGACCCCGCCAACTCCAGACTCGCGGCGCATCGCTGTCTCGCCCTGTTGTAGGCTGTGGACTAACGGCCGCCTTCCTTACCAAGCGCTGCCAAATTAGGTTCGGTGTTCCCACTACCAGTGTCGCCGATCAATCTTCGCCACGCGCGCACCGCAGTGTGAACCACCCGGTAGCGACGTTTTGGCTTGGAAGCAGGAGAAATGGGGCCGGCTGGCAGGCGGTCGGTCCGGGAGCCATGTTTTTACATAGCCCGGCTTCGCGGAGCAAATTCAAACAAATAGGAGGCGCCAAATATTGCCTATACCACCGATGAACAAGTACAAAAGAAAAGAACGCGAGGGCGAATGAAATGATAGCTTGAGGTAATTTTGAGCCTTGTGTTATGCTTGTGTATTGCTTTCGGTTTTGTCCGCCATGCGAAAAATTCGGCAGATCCCACGTACCACTCACTCACTCACTCACTCACTCACTCACTCACTCACTCACTCACTCACTCACTCACTCACTCACTCACTCACTCACTCACTCACTCACTCACTCACTCACTCACTCACTCACTCACTCACTCACTCACTCACTCACTCACTCACTCAATCAATCAATCAATCAATCAATCAATCAATCAATCAATCAATCAATCAATCAATCAATCAATCAATCAATCAATCATCAATCGATCGATCGATCGATCGATCGATCGATTCTAAGAACTGCGCGGCCAGTGTGAATACGTATAACCCTTTTCTTGATTTCTCAGGTAGAATTGTATATATCATTGCCGTGCATTCCAAAATGAATGAAGGAATGAATGAATGAATAAATTTCTAGTGCGATTGCTCCAGTGACGATAGGAAAAGATAGTTCCTTATTAAATGTATCAAGGAACAACCATTGTTATTTCGGCCATGAGAACTTCCCAACTGTAATCATTGTCACTCTACCAACGAAGAAAAAGACTTAGGGATGGAAATCGCATAGTACTGTAATTGCAGTATCTATTTGATATATTACCTAACATTTACTCTTTATTAATCTTTTCTTATGATTAAACATTTTTCAAAGTAACTTCCAAATTTAAGCTATGATCTCATGGCCAATCCCCCGGAGTGGGTATGTGCCATAATGTTGAAGGAAAAACAAACAAACAATAAACAAAACCGCGCTTCTATGCCTCGAGCGGTCGAATCATATATTTCGCGGGTGTGATATTCTTACATGTGTAGCTAACGCTTTGAAGGTTTCACACATACCACAATCGTAAAAGGAGTGCCGTAAGCATTACGACAAACAAAAACAAAAAAAGAGGAGAGAAGACGGAAGACTGCGATGGTCAGAAACCCAGATCGACGCTTCAGGACAACGGCTCTTTTTTTCGGCAAAGTGCGATCACCACGTTGGCACTCAAATGTATACGGCAATAACAAACGATCGTACCCTTCCGTTTACGGGAGCCGCCGAGAAACGGCCCGTCCCGGACTCTCTTGCTTCACGGTCTCATCTGGAAAACGGCCGGGTTCCGTGAAAGGATCGCGATACCGCGGTTTCAACCTTTACGATCTCAAACCGCGGCGACCATCGCCAAAGGCAGTCATCGAAGAGGACGAAGGCCATCTCATCTGCGATTCTGAACGATGTGAGGAACTTTGGGTTCTTCGAAAAAGCCTAGTAAGTTTGAAGGCCCTGCGAAGCTGTATACCTCTAGAATGTTTTTTTTTTTTTGGCTTCGTGCAGTGAAGCAGGTGGGAAACTAAAGAAATGTAAACGGTGCCATAATGTATGTATGAATACCAGAGAAAAACGTTTGAAAAGCCTCTTCTCTGTCCTCGTCTTCTGCGCATTCACGCTGTGTCATGTCACACCGCGAAGCCCTGACTGTTACCTCAGTAAAGTTGGAAAGTTCATTCCTTCGCGTTTACTATTGTATATGTGCTTGACTGCTGAGCCGAAGGTCGCGGGATCAAATCCCGGCCGTGGCGGCCGCATTTCGACGGAGACGAAATGCTAGAGGTCTATGTGGTTAGATTTAGGTGCACGTTAAACAACCCCAGGTAGTCCAAATTTCCGAAGCCCTCCACTACGGCGTCTCTCAAAATCGTACCGTGGTTTTGGGACGTACAACTCCAACAATTATTATTTGTTTCTATATACTTCCACCAGATTGATTTGCCTGTCCTCTGTACGATGCCTTGTGCCGTATTACGCAACGAACCAACTGAACGTTTCGTGGTGGAACTCTGCCTGTTTCAGTGCGTCACTATAGCATACACAGTGGACTTTAGCTAATTCACTTATACGTTCCCTCACCTTTCCCCCTTCCAAAGTGCAGATAAGCCAGCCGGGTTCAGTCCTGGTTAACTTCCCTGCCTTTAATATATCATCCTCCTCCTGCTTGCTTCTGGAGGTGTAAGAAAAAGGAAGGAGTGGAGGAGGAGAAGCGTCGTTTGCATCAGGCGGGTTTAGCCTCGCAAAGATCACCGGCATTTGCTCCGTTCAAGCACCACCAAAAAAACACGGTACAAACAATCACAATTAGTAGCAATACGTTACGTGGCGTTTTGTCCAGACTACGTCGCTTTATCCATTTCGCGACTCGCAATGCGACCCTGCGTCAGGGAGAAACTGTAGGATGAGCACTTCTACCCTAAATATACAATGCCCTCTCGGCCAAAAGAACGTCACTCTCACTTGAATGACAGATCATCCTACATATTAGCCCATTTTATAATACTTTACGTTCGGAGTCGATTTCGGAACGTTCTAATAAGTAATGTTCGACGTCGCCATAGGCATTACACTGCACACAAGATGATGATGTACTAAGCCCTGAATAATCAGTATACGTGTTGGCGCCTAGGCGCGAGGTGAAGAGCATAAATGCTCTACGAGGATCGAGTAAGCATAGAGAGACGAATAACAGGGCCTCGCGTATAAGGCAAGATATGTGCGACTGCGACAGCTTGCCCGAAATACCACTGTTTCTTCAATGAAAGAATTCTAGAAGACCTATTCGGGAGCATTCTTTAATGCTACAAAAACTCGCGCGCCATAGTTGGATACAACTTTAAGTGTCCGCGGCATTTCCTCCTCAAAGGCGGATGCACACAAGCCTGCACCAATGAGCGCGCACTCCGAACTGACGTCATGAGCCAGAGTGGCGGTGAGCCCGCCTTCGGATAGCACTGCCGAGTGCATGAGTGAGACTATTTATTTAGTCGCGGAGGCGATCGGCTGCCGCGTTGCGGCCGTCTGGGCGAGGCCTCTCCGGTCTTATTAAGCTGTATTCGATTATAGGTGGCTCGGCAAACGGTGGCAGCACAAGATGACGACGACTCAAATAGTCTAGAAACGATGATGAAGGCAGTGATAGCCACACGAAGGCAACAGTGACGTCACAACGAGGACAATACACTCGGCCACGAGGGCGACGATGAATAGAACCAACACTAGAACGGCGCAGCACTGCAAGTGCACATGATACCTCTCCTTTCTTCTTCCGTCCATGCTCTTTTTTATTCGTAGGATAGCAAACAGTACGGGCATTTATTTACCTTACAGCCTGGAGGCGTTGGAGTTGCCATTCCTTCTTTCTCCTCCTCCTACAATCACTATGATCAGTGAAATCCACGCACTGTCTCTACGTGGTAATTCATCTACATGATATATGACTTCAGAACTTCATATAAGGGGACATTACTCTTTGCATTATTGAAGCATCATAGTGCCATGATGTTCTTCAAGTTGCATATTGTATGTGCTGCGTATCTGTTGTGTTCGGAAATTTCGGACACTATGTGCTCTGTGTTAACACCTCTATGAGCTAAGGAGTAGCCGGTGCCTTATTTGTGCGCCAACATCTCGTTACATCATGTCAATAAAAGGAAAACCATTGCTTCAATGGTAACCGAACGATTGCAGTGCCAGTTTCGTGTATTGATTTTTACTAGAGAATCTATGGCCATCGCCTCTGCTAACACCAACGCCGGTCTGATGAAGTGGCTTCAAGATTAAGATTTACCGTAACCTCGCACATAGAGAGACATCGAAAGTGCGCAAAACAGCGTGGAGTTGTGGTCCCGCTAGAGTAGTAGGAAAGAGCGCTTATTCGTTGCTTCTTCCCAAAAAGCCTCCTCAGAGAGGGGAAAAGAGAGGGGAAAGAAATTTGAAGATGACGTGAGTTAAGGGTTGTAAGGTGTGTACGCTCCGCACAGTCCTACTTGTTGAGCCAAGAAGTGCTCGCCGAATCCTGTGTAGTGCCGTTCTCCATGCATGGCATTCAATGGTGCAACTGCGAATGACAATTTCGCGTTGGTGGAGAAAATCGATGGTTTAGGCAGAGCGGGGCACGGAATGAATTTGCTAACAGAACAAGGCTCAGGTGCCAAGTCGGCATAATTTAAATGAAAGCTGCACAAACAAGTCCCTCACCACTGCGGCCGATCGTCGGCGGTTGAGTCAACATCGGACGAATGGAACGATCATGTAGAAATGTTTATTCGCACAAATTCCGGATGCTTGCGCTGTTCCCCTCAAAATCCTGTTCGGGAATTCTCTAGGTGCAACTGAACGCTGCAGTTTTAATGTCTGCTCAGCCTTTGAAGGAAATAGCGTAAACAGTTTCGTAATACATGTTTGAGATGTATTTAAGGACCTTGCAACTTTCTCAAGTGAAACAAAATTGGGGAGGTTTATTTGTAAGAGATGGAGCAGTCGTTCATATTGCATGCTGTGAAGTGAAGCAGTATATAGCTGTTGTTGTTGTTGTTGTTGTAGTAGTAGTAGTAGTAGTAGTAGTAGTAGTAGTAGTAGTAGTAGTAGTAGTAGTGGTAGTAGTAGCAGCAGTAGTAGTAGTAGTAGAAGTAGTAGTAGTAGTAGTAGTAGTAATAGTAGTAGTAGTAATAGTAGTAGTAGTAGTAGGTGTTGTTGTTGTTGTTGTAATAGTACTATATTGTTGTTTGTTTCTTGACGCCATGTTTTGATAGAGATCAGACTAACAATCTTCTCCAGCTTTACATCCGCTGTACCAACAACCTCATTCAAATCTTTGAATGCCGAAAAAAATCGAGCTTCACGTTAGAAAACGATGAAGGCGCTGTTGAAGTTTCTGCGAGCGACCCGCCTCGTTGACACTCCTGCGTGTGTGTGTGTGTGTGTGTGGTGTGTGTGTGTGTGTGTGTGTGTGTGTGTGTGTGTGTGTGTGTGTGTGTGTGTGTGTGTGTGTGTGTGTGTGTGCGTGCGTGCGTGTTTGTGTGTACGTGCGTGTGTCCCTCTCCCATTCTTATATTTCTTACTTTTATGTCACCCGATACCCTACACCCAGTGCAAGATAGGAAACCGGGTATTTATATTCCGGTTAACGTTCCTGCCTTTCCGCATTTCATTTCTCTCTCTCTCAATTTCCAACACATGCCGACGAAGTCAATGCAAACAGGCGATGTCAATACACATTGAAGTAAAATAGCACGCAATTTCCCGTTACTGTTACAGTCCTTCACGCACAATTTCGTTGCATTCGGCCTTCCCGGATAATTTTATCCGTTTCCTGCCATTATTTGTTTTATTAAAAAAACAAAAACAAAAAAAAAGCAAAGAAACAGGAAGACTTTCATTTCTCAGCTAGAACGCGGTCAGCCAATATATTCGAGATCTAGTTTTGCCTAACTTGAACCTCTAGCGCCTAGTCAGGAAAAATTCAACGCGACGAATCTGCCTAGGTTTAAGCGTATCTGGCGAAGGGAACGTCAGCGTTAACGTTGTGCGGCTAAGCGAAGAACAAAGGGAACACAGAGAAGCCGCAGCATTGCACGCGAGTTTAGAGAGACAAGACCACAAAGGCGCGGCGCTCAAAGAATAACACAACGGGGCTACGGGATATTGCTTCACTATGTCCTGCAAAGCGTACGACGGCAGAGACGTCTACAAGGCAAGAAAACAAAGGAAATAAACAAAAATTGCACCGAGCGGCAAGCGGTCACGTCTAAAGCGCAATTTAATCAAGGCTTGATCCATTACTCTCGCAAAGGCATGGTCAACATCATGGCTGTGTAGGGAAAGAGAGGAGAGAAGAGGAAAGGGGGGGGGGGGACACGGTTTGCCGGCCATAAGCTGTCGTCCCAACGCCCGCTGCGGCCAGTGGCTTACAACGACCACACGGCCACGAGGCCTCCATCAGCGGTGCGCCGAGCATAAATAAGCCGCCCGCTGGGCAGCCGCCGCTATAACGCACGCGGCGAAGAATTAGTTTCGCCGCCATATACGAACGAACACCACGAAGACGTACAGGCGCGTTAACACAAAGAGAAAAGGGCCCCGGGAAAGAAAGTATTGCCCGAAGGCACAGATGCAGCGAGTGTCGTTACTTACGTTCTTATTTTCATTTCGTTTTCTTTAGTGTTTTTTTTTTATAGTATGTGGAGCTTTTGCTTCGCGTTCACTTGGTCAAGTCTTGGGCGAACGATTCGAAAGAAGGGTCGGCCCTAGCGTCTCCTCGTCCACAGTTTACGACTGGCCCCGCCATAAAAGGAGAGACGGAAGCGGAGCGATCTGGCCTGTTGGCGAGGGTCTGCCTTGGTCCGATGCCTGTTGAGCGCGCTTAGCATGCGTCTTAAGCTGGTCATGCACAAAGTGGCGTGCCGTCAAAGCTGAGTTGGGCTACGTGTAACGTGTGCACGCGTTTATAGGTGGTTACGTGCCTCTGAAGCAAGCTTGCTGTGGATTCTCTAACTTGCAACGTTGAGGACAAAGTAAAGTACCGCCGAAACAGAGCTGGGTTACGTTCAACGCGCGGACGCGTTTATATAGCTAGAGGTTACGTGACTCTGGAACAAGCTTTGCCGATTCTTAAGAGGTGACTTGCCACGTTTGGTACAAAGTAGCGTACCGCCAAGACTGATTTAGTTTATGTGCAACGCATGCACGTTTAAAGGTGGTTACGTGTGTCTCGAGCAAGTTCCTTGTTGACTTCAAGGGCTCACCAGCAACACTGAAAGGACGGATGAGTTGAAGTTCATTAGATCAGCGGGTAAAGTTAGCAATGAGCAGACAGTAGATGCATTTTATTAGAAAACATGAATGTAGCAAACTGATGCGGAAAACGGGAGTAACCTCCTTCTATAGCTTATTCACTAGATGTTGACGCTATCTAAACCAGTGATTATGATAGCTGTAATAGGACACTTGCCGCTGTGAATCTGCTAGCTTCTCATTTCTTTTTCTTTTTATCTTGTACTTTAGCAATGGTTGTGATAGCGGGCTCCCAGAAAACGATCGTGTAAGATTGACAGCATGCTGTAAGGGCACTAAAGGTGTTCCTCATAGAAGGACAAATTACTAAATAAAAATGATTATTCGCGCGCGTAAGAACGACAAAAGAAAAAATAAATGAAACCGCAAAGAACGCACGTGTCCTGGTTCGAAACGCGAGTCTGCATTAAACTTTTGCCAGGATTACCGAAAATAATCGAGGCTTAGCATTTGAGGAAGCACAAAGCTCAAATGGAATATTAATTAAGTATTAACAGATATCACCGTGAAAATCGAAAACGATGTGACTGTTGTGAAGTAAAAGAGACGTGCCTCACCGATGGAAAAAGAAAAAGAATTTCCCAAATTTGATACACGTGTGCGACCCTGATATCGACCATATTGTGACAAGAGCTTAGGAATCTTTTATTTCGAGCATCTGCTATAGCGCGAGCGAAAATAACGAAACTAAAAGCAAAACAATAACAAGAAACACTGTACGCGAAGAGTATGTTTCTGCAGAGAACGGCAGAAAAGAAAAAAAAAAACTGTCGGAGAGCCTTATTGATCGCAGGGCTGGTTAACAGCCTTATATTGCCCGAGGGCCGGAATAATATTGTTTCATGAAAAGTGTAGTCACGGAAAAGACGATATCGCGGGGTAATTCCCACGCTTCCAATACCTGGAGTCGCATGTTTGATGACGCACAGAGGAAAAAATAAAAGTATATAAAATTACTCAATAAGAGTGTAACATTAATAGCTGAGTACTGTAATAATTTATAGCAAGCCGTGAATACAAGAGAACTTTACGAATACTGTGCAGTAATTCAATATGCTCAGTAGTGTCCTTGTGATTACGCGAATATAAATAGCTGTAAAAAAGCTGCAACATAAAAGGTGAGCGAAATGTATTTTGACTGGTGTGCAGGGAATGACAGTGTTTTCGGTTTTGTTCTGTTCTACCTGGTTTGTTATGGAGATGTTGAGGTGTATATCACCTCGGCTGCTCCGTTTCTATAAGGTTCTGTAGCGAAAAGAAAAGAAAAGAAAAAGAAAGGTTACCCAAGAACAAAGTGAAGGGGTTAGGCAGGCTGCCTTGTGTGTGCGCCATTACAAAGTTTGTGAAATTGTGCGTAGTAATTACAGCGGGCCACTGTTTGTGACAAGAAAGCGACATTACCCTTCATCTTGGGGAAATTCGCATGCCAAAACGCCAATCTGACGATGAGGGTCGCAGTAAATTATAAATAAATTTTGACCTCTTGGCGTTCCTTAAGGTGTTTGTAAACCTTAGTGCATCAAAAAGGGTTTTGCATTGTGTAACCATTGCAATGTGGTCGCAGCAGCTGGTACAGCACATGAACTCCGTGACAAAAGACAACTTGCTGCAAGTTTTATACCAAGCTGCACCTTGCAAACACTATTTGCAAGTTGTATTTTATATGGTAATGACAAATGAACCGTTCCTTGTCACGTCTGTTTGCATTTGTTGTTTTGTATGAGCCCTTTATGCAGTCTATGCGGATCCCATACTGCGGAATGTTTGGCAAACTCGTATCGCATTTCCTTTTTCTGATTGCATTATTAAGTCCTGTTCTTCAGATACTGTATTTCATGGCTTCTCAGAGAGAACAGGAATACTACATAGCAAGACACATGTCTGGAGCCTCCAGATTTAACTACTGTTGAACTTGATCCATAATTCGTAAGGAAAAATATGAAAGCACGATGCATGTTTGTGCAGCGTCTTTCACAACATATGACAGAACGCGCATCGCAGTCTGGCATTTTAGTTGGCCATACTCACACAAACATGTAAATAAGGCCTACCCCAACCGCTTAATTGGAAATCACAGACCAACTTTGTGTCCTTGCTATTTTACTCTGCAGTAAAAGCTCTGCGAGTTATTTTGATGAGATATTTTTAAATCAATGCTAACACTGAACTGCTTTTTTTTTTCGCTGTCCCTTGGCACGGCAAGTGCCATACTTGAAATGAATATTTCACGATTTCCAACGACAGTCGCGTGACACGACAGCATAAGTCAGTTGACTTATGCACTCATGTTGACTCAGGGTCATTTGACACTCCGGTGTGTATCATTTGGCTCATTCACGAAAGTTACTTGCAAGAGTCATCTAGCTCCGTTATGTGGTTACGTGATCCTTTAGTCAAGAGTCCTTGCACTCTTCATAAGATAGTAACTGTGCACTCCTGCTGCGCATTGACTCTCAACTACAAGTGAGTTAGCGGGCATCTCTAAAGAGAGTTACATAAGTAACAAGTCTGGACTCACCGAAAAGAGTAACGCATGCTCTTTATTTTAAGAGTGTAATAATGAACTCTGGATGTGTGTTGTATAACTGAAAGGGAGACTCGCCATTGCGAGCTACTAGAACTTTTGCGATACTTATGTCCGGAATCCGGATTACTTCGCGGGGAGGACTTTCAAGCGCAAGAGCGCGGAGGAGCCCTCTCTGCTATCGTTATCCTTTCTGGTTTTCTGGCGCAACCTAGACATTATTCGCTTTATTGCGCTGAGTTCGTGGAACAGCGTACAAGTAATAATCGTCGAAGGCAGTCACGTTGTTTGGCGCGGGTGTTGCATCACACATCGTTCGTTAAAAGCAGCAAGCAACGTGGGCGAGCCTATGACCCTCGTTTTACCCGGTCATGCCTAACGACATACACCGAAAGGCCGCAGACACGGCCTTGTCGCAAGAACCGAACGTCGACGTCGAGAGAGAGGCCGAAAGAATTCGGGTGACATCGTCATGCCAGACGCATTTATTGTCGACACTGGGCGGGCTTCGCGCGACAGAGCCCAAAAGCGCCGCGCCCGCCGTGGTCTGGTTAAGCCAACCGCAGCGCCTCCCGGCGAATTGCGAGCGCGTTGTTGCGAATCAGCAGGCATCCATCACGGACGCCGGTCGTTGCCGGCGGCGCACGCAACCGTGCAACGCGCACGTCAGCGGGCGGTGCACTGCGCGTTGTCGGCACAGCGCGGTCGCGTCACCGGTGCGCACAGCACCTCACCAAGAGCGTGCAGTGCGGCGAAGCTTGCAAACCGGGCCAGCCACTGCAGAGCAGGAGCGAAAAAAAAAAAAATATTGACGGCGAATACTATCTTTTATTAGGCTATTTTATAATAGGTACGCAGGCTGTGCTCTCCTTGGCTACTCACGCTAGTAAAAAAAAATAGTGTTGCAGCAGTGCCGGCTTACCGTACGGTAAGTATGGAATTACCGTACCGTCCTGGTCGTTACGCAGCTTTTTTCGAACTTCTTTAGCTGCTTGAGTTCCTCACTGCGAACGGTAACGTGATGAGATGATCAAGGGGGCTAATACTGGTCTTGCAGACTAAGAAAAGCTGCGAGCCGACCACGATGGTACGGTATTTCCGCACTTACCGCATGGTAAACCGGCCTCGCTAAAAGACCCTAATGACGTGCGTACCCAAGAGTTAAGCGTATGGCGTATGCGCAGTGACAACAAACGCTTGCGATTGCCTGCGCGAACATTTGGGTACATTATTCTAAAATTAACCATTGACTATTGCGCTTTGAATGGAATGATAACACATGAATAAGGGATGTACAACCGGCAAGACCCCGAATCTCTGACGCGGAGCATTACAGTTCCTTGTTTTGTTTGATGTGTTTGCGGTATGTAAAATGAGCAAGCAAACTTGAGGTGCTAAAGACTATGCACAGTGTGCACAGTGGACCATGAATTACACCACTATAAATGGAATTGTAAGAAGAAAGAGTAAAAAAAAAGAAAGAAAAGAAAGGGCAAGAAGACCGGAAAGGCGTCTGGTTAGACCTGAGGAGGGGGAGCAGGATGATGGGCAGATAAAGGCGAGAGAGAAAAGCGTGATTATGGCACGTGCATAGGTAGCACAACGCGGACGGAAAAGCCAGCCGTTTTTCGATAGCTGTTAACGTTACGTCCTGTGGCACCGGAAGGCTGCCGCGCCTCAGGATAGTGTCTTTACATCAGTAGGCTATCATCTTTGTCACTGCATGTCAAATTCAGGGCAGCGGTGCTAATACGTGTCCTATGTACTCCACTATGCCGCAGGCATCCAACACAGGCCTTGCTCCTGTTCTATTTAGCGTTGAATGAGATGCTGCGACAGAAACTCCCAACCACAACCAAGGCACAAGAGTTGGTTAGAGAGCGAAAGTGTAGAAGTGGCATCCTGCCAGAAATTAGGGTGCGCGGGCCGCATACTGCGTTGAGCGATTTGCTTGTGGTCTGATATGTAGAAAATGGGCGTCAATGGGAGGAGAAAAGCAGATTAAGAGGGCAGATTATTTTGGTGATGCGGTGACATCAGATACATTACGGGTATAGTATGGGCCGACGCAAGACAGGGGTTGAGTGTGATTAGTGGAAGAGGCCCTAGAGGTCACGATGATGAAGAAAAAGAAGTGAGAAAACGAATAGCTGTGATGTTCGCGCCGTATAACTTCTTTTGGAGGAGAGTGCTGACATGGACGAGTGGGAACCAGACAGGAGGATCTTTTTTTTTTTTTTCGCATGACCAAATCAGGAGAAAGCAAACGGAAAGTACAGAGTGGACATAATGCGCAATGTAGTGACAGCATTTTATGACGTATACGACTTTCATGCTCAGATGTAGCCAGGGCCGTATTCGCAAATATGTGCTCAAAAGTGTCAGCGTGCCTGTCTATTTCCCAAATTTAATTCTTGGGCTTTTACGTCCCATAACCACGATATGATTATGAGAGACGCCGTATAGTTGAGGGCTACAGAAATGTCGACAACCTGGGGTTATTTAACGTGCACCTAAATCTAAGCACACCGGCCTCTAGCATCTCGCCTCCATCGAATTGCGGCGACCGCGGCCAGGATGCAATTACTATTAGTCGGATGCTTACGTGCGGATGCTTACTCCTGCATATCGCTGCTCGTGCAGCATATATGGGCCAAATATACAGCAGAAGAATGTTTTTTTTTTCTTTCAAATATATGTTGTTTAGGAGGTGTTAGCGTGTTTATGTAGGGCATCGACTACTCCTTTTCTGACAAAACTGAAAAATTGCGTAAACCGCATGCACGAAAAAAATAAATCGCGTAATATTGCACTTAAAACTATACCTTCCAAGCCTTTCAGTCAAACCATAAAAAATGGCATAAGCGCGTAGTCTTTTTTTTTGTTATTATTGCCAGTCCTCGGGATGTATCGCAACACAAAATTCATGAGAATAAAAGATACACCAGCAAAATACACATTAATGGCCGACCATTAATGACTACTATGTCACCGTTGTCTTTTAGAGTTCCTTAAGCGCTGTCAGTGGTTCGACCCTGGCCAGCCACTCAGGTACAGTCTGTCGCAATTTCAGCCACTTCCAGATACCGCGCGTAATCCAATCACATAAAAACCTAAAGTGAACACAACGTCTAGAGAAACAATGCTTGAGGCCCGTGTACTTAGGTTTAGGTGTACGTTAAATATACCCAGCTGGTCGACATTTCCGGAGCCCTCCAGCACGGTGTGCCTCATCGTCGTTTTGGAACGTTAAACCCCAACCATTATTACAACGTCCAGAGACTTGTAGAGAAAGCATGGCAGCACGAAGTGTATACCCTCGTTCCTGCTCGGCTGGTGGGAGCCGCACAGCTCACACTCTGCTGCACAGAGCTGGCGAGACGTGAGTGCACAACCGTCAGGGAAGGCCTACACTCCCAATCGACACGCTAGGCTCGGATTCGACGGTCGGCCGGTACATGAAAATGTGTGCATGTACGGCGGCCCCCTCAACGGCAGGCGGTCGATCGTGCGAGCTTGTTGCGCTAATTCACTCAACCTGTCACTGAGCTGCGACGACGGTTGGGTAATCGGTGGCCCAAAGTGCCGATTGCATGGTCCACGCGTTTGCAAGCACTTGCTTGTATGCAAGCACGAGATTAGCGTATTGGCTGCGAGCTCTCCCTATATATTCCACTGTGTGTATCCATTTATCATTTCAGCTGTGTTACGAAACCTGCTGCTACAACATTGGCAAGAATCGAATCACATATTCTGCATGTGCGTGGCAGTCACGCCGAGTGCTAATTTGCTTTGTCCATGCAGTTAGGATTATTACGAAGCGTCACGTGCGTAGAATACCAGGTAAGCTTTGCGAAATTGTATTGCGCGCAATTTTCATACTTCTGCCCTAGGCATTTTTTAAAGCTATTTTTACGGCATAATGTAAACACATATGTGTTTGTGTACTGCAAGCAACATTTATATATCATATAATGGAAAAGCGCGAAGAGTCTACATACGAAGAACAAGGGGAAAAAAAAGGGGGGGGGGATAAGTATGTCTCGATCAAATTATTATCCGTAAAAAAAGAAAGAAAAATTGGCGAAGCGCAAGGCTTGAAACAGCGGAACTGGACTATTCTAAAAACTAATCTGGTTGCTTCTAGATTGTTTCTAGGCATAGGCGTGCGCAGGGTTACCCCTTCAGGGTGGGCGAAAGTTCATCGCGGCACCCCCCCTCCCTATTATGTCAATGTATGGGGCAGACTTTGCGCCCCCCTCTTCTTAGGCGACTAAAGGGTCGGCTGCCCCCTGCCTCCCCCCCCCCCCCCCCCATCTTCGCACGCCTATGCTTCTAGGCCTTAGCTATAGGGGATGCAGGTTCGAGGTTGCTTCTAGGTTGTTGCTAGGCTTTAGCTAGGTGATGCTAGGTTGTTTCTACGTTGATTCTCAGCGCAGAGAGGTTCGAGTTAAACCACAGACAGTCACAGACACGACACGGTTGTCCGAACTCCAGGGACAGAAACTCGCGCTGAAACCAAGCGTTCGCACCTCTCATAGATCTACGGGCACGTCGTCGTTGGCGTAGGCCTTCCGTCGGGGTCTTCTTGCAGCCGCCGTCGCCTTTCCCGTTCCATAATATTCTGTCGTTGTACGCACTCGGGGTCTTCGGCTCGCAGCCGTCTCTTCGCAGCCATTTGTTGGGCTAGCTGTTGCCTTCTTCATTTTTTAGTGGACCAGCGGTGAGTAGTGGGATTTACCCAATTTCTGTGGCACATACAAGTTAAGATGATGATAGTTTTCTGCGATCGACTCCAAGGAACGATTTGCTAAACAGCTTGGGTGTTAAAAAACAGTGCTTTATGTACACGTAATCAAACCGATCAAGAAGCATTAACGGAAACGCACGTCTCTTTAAGAAAGGACACCTTTATTGAGCGAGCTATGAATTCGCCCAAATGTCTATTCTATCGTTTATATGGTTTTCAGACACCGTCATAAGATTTCGCTATACGCACAAATTTGGGGCGTGCTCCATAATCCAACACCGTTAAACAAGATGTCCACACAGAACTGCGGCAAGAGTTATTTTTAGAAAGAACATCCTTAGGGCTATCAGTGAATAATTCAACAATTAAATGATACTAAAGTGTACACCTTCTCAGTTTTCTCGAGAGAATAATGCGTTGGAAGCCAATGTGATGATGCTAGCTGTGTTGAAGAGATAATGGCGTTCGAGCCGCTGCCGCGAGTTCTCGTCCATATGTTAGACCCAAAGAAAACGGCACGCAGTGATGGTCTCATAACGAACGCCGTCGCACCACCGCCACATCACTAACGCGATGATTACTTCACCATATAGAGAGTTATTCGCTATCTCACTAACATTATTAATGGCCCGCGCACCGAATGACACTTTCTACTATCTTCCAAACCAACCGGCCTATATAGCGCCGGTCCGAGTTGCCCGAAATCCCCGATAAAAATGAAAATGTATATAACAGGGATGAAATGAGTTAAGCTGGGTTGTATGTGACAAGGTGGACACTAACTTAAGTCATAAGTTAACATTGGAGACATATAATTAGTAGAAATTAGTGGCAACAGTAAGTGAATCTCAGAAACCCATGGGATAGAGCTCGTTGTGGCACCTGATGGATGAGACCTCAACCACGCGCTTCTTTCTTCTTGGCTTCGGCATCGCTGAAAACAATAACGCCGAAAACGTAGGTAAACGGTATGGAACAAATGCGAGTGCCTCTGCCAGACCCCTGAATCTCGCATTATAGGGTCTCTTTACGTTTGTGCTACGGAATGTCCGCGCTTTCCGTAAACGAAGAGGCCAATATTTTGTTTCACTACAAAATTCACTAAAAACAACCGTACTTAGTACTTCGGTTTCATCTCCTTTGAAATTTCACAACCTCAACCGACTGCTTCTTGCAAAACTGCAGTCTTCCCCGCATCGCTGGGCGTAACGTATGGTTCCGTACAAGAGAAAGTATCAATTTGCAAGAAATGGCGGGTATAGACCGTCGAACCGCAACTGGATTGCTTGGATGGCGCAAGGCTCGTTTGCTCTCGGTTTTCAAAAAGGATAAACCACTATATTTCGTTACCGCACAGACGCCCCGGAGACATGCTTGACAGCGGTGGTGTCGAAATCTCTGTTATTCGATGGTCGCGAGGTTCACTGCACCCCGCATGGCGTCCCCTTCAATCAGCTACCCGCAGGGGCAATCTTCTCCACCGAATATAGACAGTGTCCGTATTTCCAAATTGTACTCGCCACAGAACTCTGCGTCAATACCGTTTCGAAATAAATAGGCTGGCATGACCGACTTGAAGTTGATTGGCTGCGTTCAACCATCGCTAGAATAATATTGCGATTGCGACAGAGGTCCTATCTAAGAATTTAAGTAAGGTGTTTTTTTCCTCTTATATTTATTTTACAATAGGAGTCTATAGGACGGGTAGAGCGGAGTGATTCCAGTTCGGCCTGCCGTAACAAGAAAGAAAGAAAGAAAGAAAGAAAGAAAGAGAAACTCTTCACGTTAGATTTCTTCGTAGTACAGAACACACTATATCGAACTGTCAGGCCGAGGAAGAGGTCGAGTGATAACTTGTCGTAGAGAAGAAAGCAGATGTTGACCTGGGGTGGGTGTCTGTCGCGCACTGGTTCTCGCCGGAGTAAAAGAAATTAGAGAGACAATCGTAGAGAGAGAAACAAATGCAGTTGACTATAGTGGTAGTACAATGATTTGCCCAGTGCATGCACGTGCACTATACGCGCATTACGTGCAGTAGTCTTCACATCGCACATGTTTCAGAGACGGGCACCCAAGGCTGCCTCACTTCATTAAGCGAGAATATCAAAACACGTTGGGCGTGGGCAACAGTCTTTCTGCGTCCACAGGCTTCTCCACTGTAAAAGGGTCGAGGGTACAGGTAATCTACCTTACACTGAAGTGCCCTTCGCTCAGCCGCATAGCGAGGACACTTGCAAAGTATCGCAGTAGAAAAGATTTGATTAGGGGAGGCGGTGGATCAATACCGAGAGCACTTACGGATGTAAGAAAGGTGCAGTGAAGTCGGCCCGACGTGCTTGCGCGCCTCCTACGAAGGTGTCACTGTCTAGAGCAGTGGTTCTCAAGTGGTCTTCCAGGGAGCCTAGGGGTTCCTCGGAGCCGCCTTTAGGAGTTCCGCGACGCCATCGCCCGCGAAAAAAATTTTTTTTCGACGCGAATTTTGACCTACTCCCAGTTCCAGGTCCTGCTTCAGGAACTGCAGCAAAATTCTGAACAAGATCACCTCGGCTGCCCCAACGCCTCAATTTAAAGCTAGGCCTGTTATATCAGCCTAAATAGCGCTGCATTTCCTTCGCCTGTTCTGTCTTCCTTTTAATATGGTAGCGCGCCTCGCAGCCCCCATTCCCCCCTCTATCCCCCCCTACCGGTTTGTCCCACCAAGGGGTCCTACATCACTTCTGATCAGTCCACAAGGGTTCCCCGACATATCGACGGCTGCGAAGCACTGATCTAGAGAGAGGCTATCCATAGCATGTACTGCCTAATGCAAAAGCTAGTCGTGCTTGAGCTTCTCGCCTAGAAATACGGCGGAAACAGTACTGAGAGACTGGGCCCACACGAGAATCTTAGAATGCCTTCATTAAACTGTCGTGCTAATGACGAAGGCTCCCTCGGCGAACAGGAGTCGTAACCTGACGTAACAGAAATCACGTATAGTGAACGCGCGGGAATCGCAGAAAGAGCGTTTCCATAGTCAACGCGCGCCGTTCGCTCTCTCTCGCCACACGGCGAGCGCTGAGACGGTGGCGCCCTCTCTTGCGCTCAAATGGCGCTCAAATGGACCGTAACGTAATGTAACGTAATGTAACGACAGCAGACGACGATGCACGCCGACACGCCGATACCCGAAGGTGCTTCGCCCCTGAAAGGAGCAGACGCACTTTGGCCTTTGGCCAGAAGGCACGGTAGGGCTCCTGTGCTCTGTACAGCTGTGAGAAGGGTTGGCTGTACAGTAGCACAATGTCTGCATCAGGCGGAATCAAATATATTATGAATATTATTAACGTAAAAGTCATATATCACCATTGAAGGGCGGGCAAGTTCGGGCGTCTTTCTGGCAACAGTGTTATCGCACTGTGATAGGCAGTAGGTTAACTCGAAAAATTGGGGAGCTGTAACATGCAGGCAGTCAAGTATGCCCCATTGAGTTGTCAGTGTTTGCGTTGTCCGAGTATGACCAATATCCGTAGAGCGGTGAGCTCTCGAATAGATTACCAGGATTTCGCGGAAGAAAGCCCGAAATGCCCACGTCGTATAGCGCGCTTGGCACTTTCGGCTACGAAGGCTGGGAGAAAAGTTCTGGATCCGCCCTCCATAGCCTGTCGCAGTTAGGGGGGCATATATAGCACGTCCTGACCGCCTCTCCTCGCGAAGATCCCCTATCGAGAAACAAAATTATGGACGTGCCCCGCAGCTATACTGGCCCCGTTGGCCCAGTTGATGCACTATATGTACAAGCGTGGGACAACGGAGAGCACAAAAAAAAAAAAATGATACGCTTCGCAACCAACCCACCCCTTCTCTCTCAAAGTGTCCACATAGATGACCGTGTGTATCGGACGGCGGCTCAAGATGGAACTAAAGCCAGCGACCGGACAACATGCTGGGAGGCCCGCAGCGGCCGTGCACTAATAAATTGCCGCCGGAGGCGCAAGCAGTAGCGGTATAAGCAGCAGCGCATCTCACGCCTCGGGTTCGTGAGATGGGCGCCATAGCGTCATTTTCTTGCCGTCCCATCGACCGGAGATGAGCTGGCTGGAAAAACAAGGACGGATGAAACAGCTTCGCCTCTGGGCCCCTCGCATCTATCACTATAGCGAAGTCACTTTGGCCGCCTTTCAGCAAATGCGATCCATCTCATTCTTTTTTTCTTTTGTATAAGTTGGGGCTGTTGTCATTGCCATACCATTTCGTATCTTGAGTGAGACTCGTTTTGGTGCTTGCGGTACCCTTCTCCTGAACGGCGACTCTGCGTGACGCGTGCGTATTAGGGATGACGGATGATTGGCTATACCGAAGTGGCAAACGTGCGGCAAAAGTGCGGCATCAGTGTACGAAACGCTGGTGCCGAAGAATAAGGCAGGATTTGTGTACGCCCTACTGAAGCCGAAATCGTTCTTATGAGAGTAAGGCAGTTTGTGGGAAACTTCAGAATAAGCACTACGTTTGGTACGAGCATACAGTGTCCTAAATGCTTCGGACTACCCGTGCATCCTAATGTTGTGGAGGAGCAGGCACTATGTACCAAGTTACAGACACCGGAAAGTTAGCCGCCGTCAGAGCGAAAAACGTGCTTTGACAGGTCACAACGAACGAGTGCGCGAAAAGCGGACAGAGCGCTGTAGTTCGTTTACTGCCGTCAAACAGCCTGTGAGGTGGGCAGTGGTAACAACGTGGGCCCCTTCAACTATGTGCGCCGATTCTCCTTTTATTATTATTCCGTATTCATTCCTACCTCGCTAAATTACCTTTCCAACGCACAGGGTAACAAAGAACCCGCCGTGGTAGCTTACTGGTTATGGCGTTGCTCTGCTTAGCTTAAGGTAACTGGTTCGATATCGGACACTCTGGCCGCATTTTGATGTGTCGAACACGCAAAAAACACACGTGTAATTGTATTTAGGGGGACTTTAAGAAAAAAAAAATCTGGAGGCGCCCTTAATTCTTCACTTTGCTGCCTGACAGTGGTACCCACACGTTGGCGTTGGTGCATTCTTTGGGTTAAGTTTATGCTTCGCGCGCTGCCGTAGTGGATCTCAGAGGCCACTTATAAAGAAGCGCATGGTCCAGATCTGGTCAGCCAGAATCCGAAACGATGCCAGCTGCTCACAAGAAAAGCGCCTTCTCTTTCAGTGAACTCAGTCAATCAATTTTCATTAAATTATCGTGATTGTTAGTTTGCCCTCATCTTACATAAACTTATGGTCCGGTATCATATGTATCCAATATAACCTTCGAACCAAAACCGTAGATTTCGTACAATTTTTATCTTTGAATAAAATATTTTCAATATTCGGGAAACCGGAAGTAAGTGCTCGACCGGAAGTACTTGGAAGCGAAGCAAGAGCGTCACTCGTTGCTCGTGCCGCCAAGAAAACCGAGGTGGTCAAAAATAAGCCGAAGTCATTATGGCGCGAACATGACTCAGCATAAAATTGCGGTTTCTGCACGCAAAGCTCCATGTATGATAAAAAAAAGGGTAGCAAACAAGACTTAGGTTAACCTCCCTGAATTTTTTTTCTTTTATGCTTCACACACATGTTAGTGAGATTTAAGGTAACGTGCACTTCAATTATAGGGCTCAACTGAAAATGAATAACTCAAGCCCCAGCGGGCTAGCTGCCCGGTTGTTTTAAAAGAAACTGCAGCTTCGCCCCGGAAGTTGAGAGTCTAATAATTGCAGGGATGAATAACGCTATGCCGAGGAAAGAATGGTAATGTATGCGAACCAAACCAAGAAAATAATAATTATAACGCGACGAACTTCCACACACAGGAGTTAACCATATCAGAAATGACGAAAAAAGAAGATAAAAAAGGTTTCAAAGGGGGCCCGGAGATGAGTTTCTCTCGGAAGGCGTGCCCGTCAAAGCGTGGCCACCAACGCAGCGCTCTCGAAATGCTCGCTGCGCACAGTTTCAACGAAGAGGGCTCGCTTGGGACCGAGGGCTCCCTTAATTTGCTATCTCGAGACCCTCGCGCGCAGCGCCCTCCACGGCTTCTCATCAACATTAAAACGCCTCTTTCTTTAATTAAGTCTCGGCCATTTTCCCCACCACCGCTCGATCCACACCAGTCGTCGGCAAATTGCCGTGAGGACAAGACGCGAGATTTCGAGGAGAAGATATAAAAGAAGACAGCGGAAAGTTTCGCCCTCAACCGCTGTACGCTTCGCCCTTTCGCCCCTATCACTTTCATGCTTCGGCGTGAAACGTTGCTACGTACCGAGACCGAAGAACCAGAAAGAGAGAGAGAGAGAGAAAGAGAGAGAGAGAGATGAGAGTGGCGCGGAAAGGCAGGGAGGTTAACCGGAGCTTGTTTCAGCTGGCTGCTTTGCAAGAATTGAAGGGAATAGAGGAACATGAAGCAAAAGCGTTAGGCGGGCTTTTCCTCGTATGTTTTCACATTGCAAGGGAAGTGCTCCCCACCGCCATAGTCTATTGCGCAGGTCCAGCGACCTCAATAGTAGGAGTAGGGCTGACAGAACGACGACACGAGGAGTGAAAATTACGCGGCGCGGTGAACGAAAAATTATTGCCACACCTCGAGCTACGCGTTTCCTTGCATGAGATGTTACCGCTGCTCCATGCGCTATAAGTTGAATAGGAGCTGACACTCATCGCGACAAAGTGTCATAAATTATGTGCGTCTGGTGCCGTCAAGGTCGTCATCGAAGTCATCGTTGCAACCGGACGTTAGAAGTTGGTACGTTCGCACCGGTATAAACACTACGCTCTGAAGATCAACGACTGTCGGTAAATAGAGCGCGTTTACGTACATCCGGCGGGTCAGCTACGCGAGAGCGTGTTCCGTTCTGTTGAGTTATAAATGGATTGCTGGCGCGATGGATCAGCTGCTCCGCTTCTCTCCGTTGTACAGACACAAATACTGTAGGAATTGCCGTCCTGGTAACGTGATGAATGTATGTATTAATGAACTTGCTCCAACCGACCTCGTGTTTCATATTTCGATTGGCTTGCGGTGCACGAATGTACAGGGTCATTGACATCTAAGGTGAACGCCCCATTAGTATTCAAGACCTCTTAGAACCTGATGATTAACACATAATTAAGAAAAATAAGACTTTTCTTTCGTGAAGTAAATCAAGTTTTACTGGCGTGAATACTAATGAGGTGTTCACTTTAGACGTGGTCGACCCTGCACCACTTGTGCTAGTAGGGTCGAAACACAATGATTCTTTATATGAAGTAGACACGCATAGGGCCTCTTCGAGAGCCAGTCAGAACCCCGTCCACGTTAGCGTAAATGCAGATGTATTTCATTTTCTTCACCCATCTGCAGTATCTATTACCTACATGTAAGTAAACATGACGCACTGCACGACCAAGTATTATTGTATGCGCCAGCTTCGCATCGTTTCTGCGATCGTTTGCCCTCGGCGTGGCCCTTCGAGCATGCCTGATGCAAACGACATCACCGATGACGTCCGTCCAAAGCAACTGCTCTTTCCTGTTGTTCCTGCGCGGCCCCTGCCGGCTACCGGTATTACCGCCAAAAAATGATAACAAAAAGGAAACGTTCTACCAGGTCATGGCGCCATTACGGCAGAAGAGAAATCCTTTGAGGTGGTCAATGAATCGATAAAGGCAATCTACATCGGCGCGGTCCGCTCACATCCGGGCTCTTTACATCGACTGCTCGTTACAATAACACTGTGTGTCAAGGGAAAAAACGGAACGACCGAGCGTTGAGAAAGTGACCCACATGGTCCGAAGAATATCGACTTGCATTCATCGTGTAGTGGCCACGGAGGCGTATAATGAACGCCGTCAGGTCATATGTGAGATAAGTATACACTACTGGGGCTTGATACAATCTACTATGTTGGACATTGTCTACCCTCCCTCAGTGTTTACTGTAATACAAGAATTCGACAGCAAGTTATACGAAAGTAATCCATACACGGAACCAGAGACGCAGGAAGTGCGTGGGATGTGTTTAATTAAACGAATATGTTTCATCTGTTCAGCGAAGCTGCTTTGGTTCCTGAAGAACTTGCATATAATATCGTCGGATGAAAACTACCCCCTCCCCCATACACACACGCATATATATATATATATATATATATATATATATATATATATATATAAGCGACAATATTATTCAGAAAAAAATATTTTCTGAAGCTCGCGACCGGGGATTCGAACCCTGCGACCCCTCGCTCCGCAGCGCGCGGCGTTCACGTCTCGGCTACGGAGCAGACGTCTTTCAGAATAGTAACGGGTAAGCTATTTACATACACCATTTACCGCTGGCGGTACGCAGAGCTCGGAGGAGGCCTTCAGCGTGTTCTCTTTCTCACCAGCGAGATGGCGCGAAGGGCGCGCTTTAAAGGTCGTCACCCCGCTCGTCGCGATGGGAGCGCCTCCTGACTCTACCACCTGTACTTTGCTCTACAGGGCGCGGTCGCCCGTGCGCGCGCGCTTATCTCGTGATGGCGGCGGTTTGTACGTCTGGTGCTTTGGCCGCAAAGTTCGCGTTGTGTTACAGAGTGCTGCAGCGGCCGCGTTTGCGAAGGAGCACGCTGCTCAAACACAAAGAAGTCATAACTGCAGAAGTTCTTGCTGTTACTGTTATTGTTACTGTTCGCGCTCGTCCTGTGTATACGTGTGCGTTCGTTTCGTGCGTCCTACTTGGTGCTTGAGCAGCGCGCTTTAAGTGTCGAGCTGTGACAGTTGTTAGTTCGCGCTCTTCCTGTGTGTGTTCTTTCCGTGCGTCATTTGTACTTGAACAGCGCGCTGCAAGTTAGGAGCTGCTTGCCGTTCTTCGCGTTACATTCCGATTTGTGGCTATCGCAGTCATCGCTTCGCCCTTGCGGCGAAACTGTGACTTTGCGTGTGTGGTGTGTGTGTGTGTTATCATGAAGGTTAATCTACAACATCCTAACGAATGAAAGCGGGATGCCATTGATGTTATCGCCAGTTTGCAGTCCCTGCGTGGATAAACCAAAGCTTTTACAGCTGTACCGTTACTGCAAGACGAAGATGCTCTAACAGCACTTGGCCACTGCTCGCGTCTGTCAAAAAATTATAGGCTTCAAATCAGGCACGTAGGCAGGATTTCTTTCGTGGGGGGGGGGGGGGGGGGGGCGAGGCCTATTTGTTCGAAAGAAAGCCTTTCCATGGCCAGAATATAAAAAAAATTGGCCGGGAATACAGAAGGCTGGACGAATTCCGGGGGGGGGGGACCACCTGCCCCCCCCCCCCCCCCCCAATTGCCTACGTGCCTGCTTCAAATGTAAGGGTACCCACGAAGCAAGAGATAGGATGTTGGAGCTCTATGCCTCACATCCACGTCTTCATGTAGACGTACAACATACAGCGAGGGTAATCATGAAAGCTTCACGAGTAATATTTCTTCTTAATTCATAAGTAGCCACATGTAAGAAGATCAGGATGCAGACATCGTTAGACAACGCGACGATCAGTGCTCTGCTGCTCTAGCTTAAAGAGAGTTTCCGTAGGAAATTAAAACAAGGTAATTCGAACAGTGACGAACACGACGGCAAGATAAATTTAACACGACGAGAAAAGAGAGATATCAAGATAAAGGAAAAAAATAACATGAAGAATTACCAGAGGAAGTCTCCGGTTTGCTGCCCTGTACTTGGGAAGGGGAAACGGGTGTAACAGAATGACAGAGAAGAGTCTGTGCCGAAACTAAGAAGTCATGACTATAGCACAGTTCAAGTACGACACACCAAGTACTGTGTGCGAAGAGTCGCAAGTTTGTCGGTCAGTCGGTTTCTCAAGAAAACGCAACAACGCCCTCAGAGCCGCTCGCTTTGAAGACCGCGTAGGACAGTGCCCTAAGATTTTGTTTCCTGTGGGAGGGCGGTTGTCCAGCTCACCTGGTGCAGCAGAGAGGGCTGCTCTTTCGAAGTTAAAGTGGGTGAACTCACAGAGAAGGTGCGCGATTGTTTCACTGTACCCGCAGAGTTTGCATAACGGGCTCTCGGTCATTCCAACAACAAATGAATAGGCCTTTAGGAAGGTCACTCGCAGCCACAGACGGACCAGCAGGGTAGAGTCACCTCGTGACGAAATTCGTCGAGTAACATAGGATATAGAGGGATAAAAGGGCAAACGACCCACAACTAAGTGGCAATAACTCTTGCTTCAACGAGGGATGCAGGAGGGGTAGGAAGTGGACAATGAAAAGAAAGCTTGCCGTGATGGACAAAAAGGAAAGAAAGCCGAAACTATGAAGCTAACAGATATATTAAAGGAAGAATTAAAGAAAGAATGAGATCGCGAGACAGCGTCCCGGTTAATCCGGATCGCTGGGCGCGGAACACGCGCGGAATGGCTGCGCTGGATCGTCCGAGAAGCGAGGCCAACGTTAGAGGAGGTGGTGACGAGAAATAGCCGCCGCGGTGTCA
Source organism: Rhipicephalus sanguineus (assembly GCF_013339695.2). Taxonomy (NCBI): domain Eukaryota; kingdom Metazoa; phylum Arthropoda; class Arachnida; order Ixodida; family Ixodidae; genus Rhipicephalus; species Rhipicephalus sanguineus. The sequence goes on from NC_051180.1 coordinate 86,846,407, forward strand.
CCAGGTCTCGTGCCGGCGAAATGCGCGATCAGAGTAGCGTTGTGCGACAAGATCAGCACGTAAGCGCGCGCGGTCGCCAGAAAGCCAAGGATACGGAAAGAAAGAGAGAAGAAAGACAAAGGACAAAAAATAAAGGAAACTCAGGGAGAAAGATTGAGGGAGACGAGGAAAAGAAAGAGAGGAGACCGGAAGAAGTAAAAATTGAAGGAAATAAGAAATGAGTCGGTAGGAGAGGGAAGGGAATATAGGTAGAAAGGAAGCAGAGGAGATACAAAAAAAAAAAGTAAGACAATGCGAATAACGTAAATAAAAAATATAGAGCGAAGGGAACGAAGAAGTAAGCAGAGAATATGCAGGGAAATAAATAATGATGAAAGAAAGCCGCAGAGAAAGAAGTGACGGAAGTCTGAAGGAGAGGAAACAAAGGAGGATGGTGATAAAAAGGGATGGAAGGGCGGAAAGAACGAAGGAATAAAGGCAGCGAAAGGAAGTTATGAAGGAAGTACAAAAGCGCATAGAAGCGACGCAGACAGGAAGTTCAGTAGGAAGTTAATAAGAAGAAGCACAAGATTGAGAAGAAAGGAAGAATGAAGAAAGAATTCAATGCAGAAGAAGAGAAGAAAGAAAGATGGGAGGGGGAGACGAAGAACCGCAAGAGCGAGAAGCTGTGCAGGAATGGGAATAAAAGAACTAATGATAATAAACGAGGCGAAAATGTGAGAACAGAAGAAACAGCCGCAGCAATCTCGCGCGGGGTATGTGGCGGTTATGCTATGGGTCTCTGTCATATCTTTTGGCCAGGCTACGTTCGCGATACATCGTACTTAACAAGGGCTCTCCTTGTCAGCGAAGCACTGGGCTGCTGAGAGTGTGAAGGGCAGGCACGGACAGCATGAGGAAAAGGAAGCCAGCACAGCTCCATCAAGCCGAGGGCACGAAGGGCGAGGTTAATTAATATACGCCTAATAAATATGAGACGCCCTTACGGAGGATCTGAAACAAAGGATGGCTGCATGTGTGGTGGAATATTGAGACGTGGAGAAGCTGGCATTTTAAGAGGGAGTGACACAAGTATAGATTGCAACTCCACACCCCATCCCGCCACGCACCCCATTACGGCGCTATACTGTGGCTAACATTAGTCAACGTTCATGTGGCGGCACTTGTTGACTTCGCCACGGCATAATGGTGTCCCGAACGGTCGCGTACACCTTGGAACCTTGGTTACACCTTGGTTAGGAACCATTGCTATGAGGCAAGTCGGCCTGCGCCGTGCCGTAGGAGGTCACCGCAATTGTACAGTCAAGCCCAATGAGGAGTCGGCCTGCGCGAACACTGCAAAGCAGCGCCGACATAGCAAAGATTAATTAGCAATCGCAATAACTGTTTCATTTACCCGTATTTTCTAAATCAATTTAATGTTTGCCGAACACTGCAAAGCAGCGCCGCTTTCAGCAAAGATTAATTAGGTAAACACTGTTTCATTTACCCGTATTTTCTAAATCAATTTAATGTTTGCCGGTGCCAGCTTTCAGTCTTGAGGCCCCTTCAAAAAAAAAAAATTCGGCGGATCCCATTTCCGTTGCTTCCTATGGGAATCGGTGTTATGCGTGTACAAAAAAAAAAAAAGCGAGTAGTTGTCTATGCATGTTTTGGCTTTGAGCCTTATGGGAATCGTTAGGAGGTGGATCGACGTGTATTTGTAAGCGTAGTAGTTGGGTGCACATCGTGGCCTTATCAGGCACGTCGACTACACTGGCGTTTAAAGGGTAACTTATGGTGTGACGTAACGTCAGCACTCACTTCAGGGCACAGACGCGAGTATTATCGAACGAAGAGCACTTTACAGTGTTACAGTGCGATGATATGAATATTATATCTAACTTTCATTAGCGTATTCTCGCGGTCGAGCGACGCTTGTATGTAGCTTGCTGAATCATAGAAAGACAAATGTAATGTTTATTCGACTTCTTTGAATGTGGAGCAACACTGGAACCACAGTTGACGTTAACCCGGCATGACGCCTGTATCATGGAATACATATGCAATGTTTATTGCTTCGTTATAAATTAGATAACCAGCACTACAACCACAGTTGACGCTGCACCGACATTACGCCTGCATAGGGCATTTTCATAAACCAGTCTCAAGACGTGGTGTGGCTCTGTGGTAGAATACGTGACTGCCACGCAGAATGCTTGGGTTCGATTCCTGTTGGGACCCTGATCTTTATTCTTTCCATTCGTCGGGTCAACGCTGCCGATGTCAGTTTTTCTTCACGCCGTCGCGGGTATCTAAATGTGTACCAGTGTCTGTTCTCGCCGCTTGGGAAGACAAACTGTCAATGTCCTGTGGCACATACCCGCTTACCGTTATTCATGCCACGACCAGACGGGTATGTGCCACATTCGCGAAACCCTCTTACACTCCCATTCCGGAGGAAAGGGTTTGACGACGTACGCGGCAAGATTTTAACAAGTTAAGGAGGCGGTCATGCCACGACCAGACAGTAGGCGGTAGATAGATAGATAGATACGTAGACAGAAACCCTCTTACACTCCCATTCCAATTTTTGTCTACACCAAGTTGCCAAGGAGGCGGTTGAGAGCACCCGCTAGGCGGTAGATAGATAGATGCTTCGCATTTAACGTAACAGAAACGCTTAAATTGCCAAAGGTTCGCTAAAAAATGCTTCGCATTTAAAACCCGACAACATTCAACTCTGTGAACGTGGGTGACCGGCGGAAATGACGGGCGCTGGACCTCCTCTAGGAGTTGTCTAGTGGATGTGTAAGCGCAGTGTTTTATTGTAATGTGCGGCCTTTGATAGAACGCTGCTTTAAGGCGAAAGCCTTACGCGCCTCATCAAATGCGAAAATTGACCGTCGGCGTCCTGTGGCGTCAGGCACAGCACGAGTGATGCAAAAAATCATCATCACGTGATGACGTCACAAATCGCAAAAACGTGTGACGTCATCATGCCGTCGCAAATTCTGGCGTGATGTCACGTCACGTGATGTCGTCATCAGATGACGTACTTGCTGTGTCAAAGGTGGGCCGATCACGGAGGCAGTGCAAAGCCAGGCGAGGTGCCTCACATCCTGGAGGCAGTGCAAAACCACGCTAGGTGCACGAAGCTTTCGGAGGGTGGGGAGGCAGGATCAATGCATCGAATGAGAAGAAAAAGAAGACGGCTTTCGCCTTCAAGTCGTCTTAGCTGAATGCACGAGGGACCCTGTGAGTTTTTGAGCGGCATCGGCATTGCGTTTTTGAATAGCGAAGCAGTTTAGCAAATCTTTCCTTGTGAGTGGATCGCAGAAAGCTATCATAATCTCACCGGGTATGTGCCACTGTGCTGAGGAAACGAAAGCTCCTCGACGTTGCTGTCAAAGTGGGGCGAGATCGGCACCTTGTTTTCTCGCGGCGCTATGTCCAGGTAGTGGCGTCCATCTATTAGTTTTGCACCGACGCCTGTATAAGAGAACTGTGCAAACCACTCGCCATGTACCACAGGGACCACAAGACTTTGGTGGTGAAGGTGTCCATGAATCCACATTGGGTACCCCCGCCTGCTCCGAGATACAACAGAGCGGCAATGAGCAACTGGCGACTCGGCTACGAGCGGGCCGAACCCCATTCTCCCTTGGTTGAGGAACTGCTAGCCAAGAAGTCGTGGCAAGCCCAGCAAGAGCAGCGACGGTGATGACATTACGGTTAACGATGATGACATGCCCGAAGAGTTGCCGTACGCCAGGGAAGACATTGAAGAAGAAGAATACGATGATTTCTACGATGACTACTACAGTGTAAATAAATGTGCAGTAGCTCCTTTGGTCTGTTTCTGATTCAAATAAAACGCCAACTCGGCTAGGCCGTGGCGGTGTGCACGCGGTGGTTAACAACGTAAAATTAATGCATGGCACTCAATCTTCAGTTGCACTCCGACTGCTCCGATCGCGTATATTGAGATGAAAGCCGGATTCGATAATGCGCGATTCGCCTTCGCCTATATGAAACGCGTTCGGGTCGTTGAACCAAAGTAGCAGCCGTTTGGCAAGATTGAAGCTGTGGTCTCTGATGAAACCGCCTCCCGAAGTCGTAGAAGCGTGTCCCAATGCTTGTGCTTGTGGTAAACTTGTGCCTGCCATCGTAGGCAATCCGCCCAAACCTAATGGAATCGTGTCGTGGTCCTGCAGATCGTCGTACCCGACGCTAGTTGATCACGAAGGACAAGTAGTGTGCTGCCGCGATAGTCGATTCGTACACGCCAAGACGGGCGAGCCGTAGATACGCGGCTATCACAACGCAGCCGAATGCGAATGTCAAGACTGTCCTCCCGGGTTCGTACCGGGTGGTAGTAAGAATGTGCACTGCGTTAGAGACCCGTGCTGTCCCGGAAAGTCGTTCGAAGCCAAGTTCAACCTCGTTACAGCCAAGTTCTGCCTAGATAAAGCTAAGTTAAATCTCATTACAGCAATAAAAGAGGATGACACCTATCAGCTTCGCTGTGTATGAGCTTTGCGCGGCTTAGTGTAAGCTTGCGATCAACTGCTTCGTCTAGCGTTCGTCGGCATATTGAGCTGACCCTGAAAGAGCGCATGGCACAGCACATGTTGGGTATGAAATTCTCGCAAAGCCAGAATATTCCTTACGTGTGCATTTCTCCATGTCGGCTTTACGTGTCCTGCAGGGGGCTTTTATTTCACCGCTACTTCACTAACGTATAACAAAGGGCATCAGCTACGACAGGCGCACCGCCGCAGCGGCCACTGGTCAGACGGCAACCGCTGTTGTTTTTGGTCTGCGAGCTCGGTCTATGCACGCAGCCATCCCCAGGACACCGGCGCGAAGACCGAACCAGTGTTTCATTTCGTCAAGTAGCCCCTGCGAAGTGGACTCCTGAAAGTATAATCAATATTCATTAAGAAACGCGTTATGGAAAAGGATCCCGTATGTAGACCGGTTCCTTCCCTCTGTGCTGCATTCTCTCACTCTCATTTAAACGGGAATGAATTGCATTATTCGTGATAAGCAGGAGCGTCAGCCAGAAATTTGTCTTCTAGGGGGGGGGGG
>NC_051180.1:86851579-86881574 GCF_013339695.2 Rhipicephalus sanguineus
CTCACGATTATTGGCTTGTCCAAATTCTACATCGACAGTCAAACCTCTCTGTATATGCTGATGAATAGGTATCTGGACTCGCAGTGACACGACCCCAGGACGCGTACGGCTCCAAAAAGCCAGCGAGACATAACGTCGATGTAAGCATGCTCGAGGCCTCAGGAATTTCCACGATACGTAGAAGTGCGCTTAGTCCCTGTACCCGCTGTTGCGTGACAGCAGCTTCGCGGACTCTCCGTTCAAGATATATCGGTGTTGCAGCCCGAGATGCCTTCACGCCGTTTCCGCGCACCCGCGAGCTGAGACCGCCGCGTCGGTCGTTAAACTGACAGTGAACAGACCACGGCTCTTCCCTGGACGGTACGGGGGGGGGGGGGGCGAGAGGTGGTTGCCTGTCATCGCGCCCCTTGCTTTGGAACCAAGCGTCGATGTGTTCGACCTTCGACCCCAGGAGTGGCGCCTGGAAGCCGCGGCCGGGTCACGGTCACGTGATCGTCGTGAAGGGAGAGAGCGTCGACGAGGCGACGGGGAGTCCACCTCCGGCAGCCAGCGAGTCAAAGCTGCTCGGAAAACCGCTTGTATACTCAATCGGGCCTGGGGCCCTTTGTTTTCTGGTCGCGTAGTTTAAAAAGACCCTTCAATAACCATCTCTGAGTCCGCAGTCTCCTACATCCCCAACAAACTGGTTGGCAGCGGTGGGATGAGAAGAAGGCTGGCGGACACTGCTGAAGGGGAGGAACTTCGACGATCCGGGATCATCGGGTCCACTACGCAGACGAGGCAAGCGGCGAAGGCTCCACAACGAGCAAGTCGTCGATCTGGGATCGGCAGATGAGGCAACGTCTCCGGGAGACAGGCCATCGCACGCTCGTGGTACGGTGAGTGCTTGAGCGACCCACTGTTTGCCAGACGATTAGAACCGGGTTCAATCGGGCATATTAATTTTCGTTTGCCACCACAGGGTGGTGGTTATTTCGAAAGTTGGTGTAGTCGGCTCTTGCTTACCATGGATATAAGGAAGCTAACAGACGAATTGCTGCTTCTGGCGGAAGAGCTCGGTGTGGAAGTGAGTCAGAAAATGAGGAAACCCGAGATCCGCTGCGCAATTCAGGAAGTTGATTTCGAAGAGGACGAAATCGCAGAGGCATGGGAAAAGATATGCCGCATTGAGAAAGAACGGGCAGAAGCTAGAGAAGGAAAAAACAGAGGGAACAAAGGCAAGCTGAGTTAGAGCTTGAGACAGAACAGAGGAAAATTGAGCTTGAACTCGAAAGGATAAGGCTCGAGCAAGCGAGATTGGCGTCGGGAGCGAGTGTGGCAGCCGCTTCGTCCGACCATGTAAAGATGACTAGTTTGCTTCAGCCGTTCAGTGTGGGGAATGACATCGGTCTTTACCTTGTGAATTTCGAACGCATGTGCGAGAGACATTCATTCACCCGCGACACTTGGCCACAAAGGTTGCTTGCGTTGCTTCCGGGGGAGGCGTCACAAGTTGTTGCTGTCTTAGCGCTGGTGAAGCAGGCGACTATGATTGGTGAAGTCAAGCCTGCTCTCCAAGTATAAGCTCTCCAACGAAGAGTTTAGGAGAAGGTTTAGAACAGGAGGAAAAAAGCGAATGAAAGCTTTGTTTACTTGCTTGCAGCCTTACTGATAACTTGGTCGAATGGAATAAAGGGCTCTAGTGCAGAGGGCGACTTCGGCAAGCTTCAGAATTTAATCTGTCTCGAGCAGTTCTATGAGTGCTTGCCGGAAAACATACGCTTTGGGTGAGAGACAGACAAGTCGGCGTCTGTGTGAAGAAGGCAGGGCAACTTGCGGATGAGATGTGGCGAGTGGGCCTCAAAGAGACTAACCTAAGCAGTCAGGGCTATCGAAAGGCTCACCCTGGGCAGCAGCCTTATATAAAGGACCGCGAGATATGCGGAAAGAGAGGGCAAAGGGCAGCTAAATTCATCGCAATACTGCTAGCGTGAACAAAGAACAGGAAGTCCGAGGAAAGGGGCCAGAGAGTCAGTCAGAGGAATTGAAAAGAGACGGCCAACATTTGTTACATTTGCAAAGAAGCGGGTCACTTTGCCAGAAATTGCCGAAAGAAAAGCGTGTATTCGCGACCATAATAAGCAGTGATCCCAGTAACAACGAGCTACTAAAACCGTACACCAAGATCTAGTTGTAAATGGCCAGAAGTGTAAAGTACTTAGGGACTCAGCGGCCACCATGGACGTGGTCCACCCAAGTAACGTGTCAAGTGATGGACCAATGGCAAAAGTTGAAACTGAGGGGCATTCGGTACTTTAGAAACATGGCAGCGGTATCAAAAGCGTTGCCCGAGGGGTATCCATACCTTTTTTCAAATAAATCCGAGTCGCTTTTGAATGAGCAGGGAAAAAAGTTTGCTGACGTGGATGCACAGGTGCTTGCGCTGACGCGATCGAAAGCCAGACAGCTTTCAGTGCAGTTGCGTTATTCAGACGGGAAAGAGGAACCTGACTGGAAGAACCAGTAATTGGGGGGGAAACGTAGCGGAGCAGACGGAGGCAAGGTACCTGTGAGTGCCGGAAAAGATCAAATTGATGCTGAAGCGGAGCGCCCGCAGAAAGGCGCTGGGCGTAAAAGGCTCACCGAAACCGAGGACGAAGGCTCCTTGGTAAGACCAACTGCACCTTCTCTACATAAACTACTGAATGTTGGTCGGGATACACTAAGGGCCGCACAGAAAAACGACCCTACGCTTAAGGTCGTGTGCAGTAGCCTAGGCGAAGGCGTCTCATCGAGTAACATTAAGTCAGGGAAAGAGATGGTATCCTTTATCGACATTACAAAGACAAACGAGGCAGAAGCTTTGATCAGATAGTAATTCCAGCCGATTATCGGAAGGATCTGCTGAGTCTTGCCACGATCACCCGTGGGCAGGGCACCTCGGAGTGAACAAAACTAAAAAGAGGCTACTCCAGGAATTCTACTGGCCAGGTTGTTTTAGAGATGCACAGGAGTTCGTACGAACATGTCAGACGTGTCAGAAGGTGGGTAAATCCAACGACAAAAGGAAGGCCCAATGGTGAAGTGCCTATAATTTCAGAACCGTTCTCAAGGGTTGTTATTGATATTGTTGGACCCCTACTAAGACCAAGGCTGGTTACAAGTACATATTGACTATGTTGTGTCCAGCAACAAATTCCCTGAAGCCATACCGCTAAGAGAGGCTACTTCAGTGCAGGTAGTAGATGCCCTATTGACAGTGTTTTCTCGCCTTGGTTTCCCAGCGGAGATACAATCAGACAAGGGACGACTTTCACGAGTGCACTTACGACCACATTTCTTGAGAAATGCGGAATCAAAATTTTACACAGCTCCGTGTATCACCCACAAAGCAACAGTGTCGAAAGATGGCACGCTGTGCTTAAGAAAGTGCTGAGAGCGTTGTGCCATGAGCGAAAAGTTAGACTGGGACTGTTGTCTTCCAGGCGCGCTTTTCGCTTTGCGCACTGTGCCGCACGAAGGGACTGGGTTTGCTCCTGCAGAACGTGTATGGGAAGAAACCTTAGGGGCCCATTGCAGCTAGTTCGGGAACTTTGGGAAGACAAAAGGGTTGATAAGAGTGGTAGATAGAATATGTAGTTGAACTAATGGGAAGATTAAATGAGACTCGACAAATTGTAAAGGCCAACTTGGAGGAAGCCCAGAAAGCGGCGAAGCGCTACTACGATAAGAATGCGAGAAGGAGGACATTCAAAGTTGGCGACAAGGTGATGATATTGCGCCCGAGTAGGCAGAACAAGCTCGAGGTCCTCTGGGACGGACCGGCTGAGATATAGAATGCGTGTCTGAGGTAAATTACTTGGTAAGGTTACCCGGACGGAGACAGGAAGAGCGAGTTTATCATGTGAACTGTTAAAGCCATACTTTGAAAGGAGGGAGATGGTGAGCATTGCCTTGAATCACTCTCAGGACGTTACTACGGAGGTGCCTTCCTTACTCTGCGAAATGGCTCCGACTGTAGAACAAATCATCGCGCACTCTGTGGATAAGAGTGAGCTGAACAATGAACAAATTGAGGATTAAGGAGAGTCATAGAGGATTCCCTCGAATGCTTCACGGAGAAGCTGGGACGGACACACTTGGTGACACACGACATTGAACTAACATCAGAAGTTCCATTTACATCTAAAGCCTATCGCATGTCACCAAGGAATCAAGAGATTATGAAAAGTGAGATCAGCCGCATGCTTGAACTAGGAGTGATCAAGCCAGGAAGCAGCGATACTGCTCTCCGTTAATGTTGGTAGAAGTACCGGGAAAGGATCCACGACCTTGTGTGGATTACAGAAAGTTAAATGCGATCACTAAGGACGAGGTTTACCCTTTGCCGAACATTGAAGAAAGAGTGGAGCTGGTTAGCAAGGCAAGGTTTATATCTACTTTTGATTTAGTGAGAGGCTACTGGCAAGTACCTTTAACCGAAAGAGCCAGTCGCTATGCAGCTTTTATAACGCCTTTCGGTACTTTTCAACCTGTGATAATGAGTTTTGGCCTCAAGAACGCACCATTTTGTTTCCCAAGATTGATGGACCGGGTACTGGAGGGACTTAGTGAATTCGCATTGCCCTACCTGGACGATGTAGCTGTGTTTTCGAATGACTGGAGTTCCCACTTGGAACACGTGAGGGAAGTACTTGATAGATTCAGAGCAGCAGGCTTGACAGTAAAGGCAGAGAAGTGCCAGTTGGGGCGAACCAGTGTCACTTACCTGGGTCACGAGATAGGACGCGGAAAGCGCGAGCCGATGAAAGCGAAGGTAGCAGCAATACTAAACTTTCCGAAGCCCGTGACGAAGAGAGATGTTCGATCATTTCTGGGAATGGCCGGATATTATCAACATTATATACCGAGCTACTCCCAACTCGCGAGTCCTCTAACGGATAGTTTGAGGAAGATGGAACCGGAAAAGGTCACTTGGACTAATGCAAAAGAGGAAGCATTCTTGAAATTGAAGAACGCTCTATCCCTAGGACCAGTCTTGGCTTCACCTGATTTCAGTCGCAAATTCATTCTCCAGTGCGACGCTAGTAATCGTGGTCTTGGTGTCGTTCTTTCTCAGATAAACGAGCAGGGTGAGGAACACCCCGTGCTGTACCTCAGTCGGAAATTGACCCCGCGGGAAGAGGCTTACAGCACGTCGGAAAAAGAGTGCCTGTGTATTGTTTGGGCGATTCAAAAACTGCGCTGTTATCTCGAGGGGACCAAATTTGTGGTAGAGACTGATATTGCCCCTGTCATGGCTTAAAGAAATGTCGGGAAAAAGCGGCCGGCTACTGAGATGGAGCCTTATTCTGCAAGAGTTCAACTTCGAAGTTAAATACAGAAAGGGAAGTGCGAACAAAACGCAGATGGTTTGAGTCGAGGGTTCTAAGTGGCTTGAGGGCAATTCTGTGGAACGGCCACCTGTTTTGTGTAACCTTGCACTATGGTATGTCTTCTTAGTCGAGAGCCGAATACACCAAAGAAAAATAAGAAAAAAAAAAACGACCAAGAGGTCTCAGTAAACTGTCTGGCAGCCAGGTCGTTTGTGCGCTGCCAGTCCCGAGCGTTTGCGAATGTGTGTGTTGGTGCTCGTGCGTGTGTGTGAAGAGCAGTGTTTCTGCAACATACACTCGTGTTTCCTTCTTTCGACCCTGCATCGGCGGAAGCAGCCTCGACGAAGGACTTCATCGGGGGGAGGAGTTTGTTGCGTGACAGCAGCTTCGCGGACTCTCCGTTCAAGATATATCGGTGTTGCAGCCCGAGATGCCTTCACGCCGTTTCCGCGCACCCCGCGAGCCTGAGACCGCCGCGTCGGTCGTTAAACTGACAGTGAACAGACCACGGCTCTTCCCTGGAACGGTTACGGGGGGGGGGGGGAGAGGTGGTTGCCTGTCATCGCGCCCCTTGCTTTGGAACCAAGCGTCGATGTGTTCGACCTTCGACCCCAGGAGCTGGCGCCTGGAGGCCGCGGCCGGGTCACGGTCACGTGATCGTCGTGGAAGGGAGAGAGCGTCGACGAGGCGACGGGGAGTCCACCTCCGGCAGCCAGCGAGTCAAGCTGCTCGGAAAACCGCTTGTATAGTCAATCGGGCCTGGGGCCCTTTGTTTTCGGTCGCGTAGTTTAATAAAGACCCTTCAATAACCATCCCGAGTCCGCAGTCTCCTACATCCCCAACCCGCAAGCCCATGACTTGTATCCCGTTTCCATCGACACGTGAGGCTTTCGTATCTATACGAGACGTCACCGATTCTTGGGCGTCATTATCGACAGAGATCTTTCGGTGTGCTCACATCTCGCGCTTGAAGAAGAGGCTCACCTCTATCACATACGTAATGAGATTTCTCGCTGGGAAAACGTGGGGCACATCAGTGTCATCTATGCTTCAGCTGTACAGAGCGCTCTTCTTGGGATATTTGCGGTATAGCACGCCCGTGCTTTCCAACGCCGGAAAAAACTAACACCCGGGTCCTGCAAAGCATACAAGGCCAAGTACTGCGCACATGCTTGGGCTACCTCGGTGTGCTAACACAGTAGCAACGATTGCTATTGCTAAAGACCACCCGATCACGACATATATAACTGTCGACACACTCCGGGCACATATCCGTTACATATCCAGAGTGCCTGACCACCACCTCGCTAGCTTGCCACTAGAAAGACCAAAGGCAGCGTTTTCCAAGGTTGTTGCGGCTAACCAGCATTCCATCTCGTGGAGATTCTCGCCCGCAACAATACCACTATCTCCGGAGTGTGCATGAAACGGCCCACTGTGCACCTTGAAGTGCCGGGGATATCAAAAAGGCAAGCCTGTCATCTGCAGCCCTCAAGCAGATCTCACTGGACCTTTTGCATTTGTCGTATGCTAACCGAATACATATTTACACAGACGGTTCGGTCTCGGGAAGTTCGACAGGTGCCTTTGTGATACCATCTCGATCAATCACCGTCAAGTTCGAGACATCACACGTGACGACATCTACGGGCTCCGAGCTCGCCGCTCTTCGAGCCGCTATGGAGTTTGTTATGCAAGAATCCCCTAGTAGATGGGCCATATTCTGCGACTCCAAGGCAGCCTTTCAATGCGTGCGAAGTCTACGACGTGGAAACTACCACCAGTTGGTGTCTGATATCAATGCAATTTGTCATCGCGCCGCTAATCAAGGACACGACATTGTTTTACAATGGCTGCGGGTCACTGTGGCATCAGTGGTAACCACCTCGCTGACGACGCTGCCCGATGTGCCCACGATGGAGCGCCCACACTGTTCATACCCTTGTCAAGAGTAGATGCAGCTAGAGAACTTCGTCGCATCGTGCATAATACCACGCTAGCGCACTGGAATTCTCCGCTTAACTCCAATCCTCGCCCTAAGAACCTTGAATCATTACTCCAGCTACAACTGCCATCCAAGATTTCTCGACGTGACGCTACAATGCTGTGCCGGTTGTGGATCGGTGTAGCGTTTACTAACTCATTCAGCCATCGCATTGGCATGGCCGATTCATCCATGTGCGAAAGCTGCAATTGTATAGAGACTACTGAACATCTCTTGTGCCACTGTGCCCAATTGATGAAGATCGCCGGACTCTCCAGTGTGCCTTGGATAGACTGGATGACCGTCCCTTAATGAAGCAAAGATCTTAGGAGCCTGGTCGCGCAGCATATCAGCCCAGAAAGCCACACGAGCCCTACTGCGGTCCTTGAAAAGAACCCTATTGAGCGACCGCCTGTGAAACTCGGCACTGTGTGTGTGATGTGACATGTGTCTATCCTTCTCTCTCTCTTCCTTTTACTCCCCTATTCCCCCTCCCCATGTGTAGGGTAGCAAACTGGCGCATTGTCTGTTAAACCTCCCTGCCTTTCCTACATTCCTTCTCTCTCTCTCTTGTACACTTGCTTTATGAAGCAAAAAGTGGCGAGGAGGTGATATCGCTTGTACGAAGGGTAGTGAAGGCGATAAAGAAACCACTCTCTCGTCTTTGAACTCGGAGTGGTTTAGGGGTTCTTTAAAAGGAAATGTCAGTGTTCCCTCTAATATTGCTCACGACTGTTCCAGTAAGGCTCAGGGATTAAAACGCGACATCAAAACATTAGGTATAACAGACAATTTGCCCGATTCTTCGATAGAACAACGGCACGTCTTTAAGAATCTGGCCTCTGAGGGTGATGTTGGCTTTGATGTAAGTGTGCGAGCCAATATTACGCCGGTGGGACACGAACTGAAGACGATAGGAACCAAAGCGCTTGCATTAATGAGCTCCTAAATTGACGCAATTCGTACCATGGCCAGCACTGTACATAGCGATAAGTTTTCTGATCAGCGTGAGCACATTGTGTTTATTTGCTGGCCTGGTGGTTCGTTAAGCGTCGTTTGTAGTCAAATGCAGGTGGCTCCCAATGGTCTCCTGTAGACAAAGGCTAATGCAAATGCGTCGTCTGTAGTCAATGACAAATGGCTGTACGAGGCACATCACAGCTTACAGGCACTTGTTGTCGACATATGCCATATCGCAAAAACGTTATAGAAATTTACATTACTCATTTATATTACTAGTTAGTAAGATGAACGAAGAAATACTGCCACAGAATCGTTACGGATAATCAAATAGGAATAAAAAGATGCAAAGCCACAAGAAAATACGAGCCGCGATAGCATAAGCTCCTAGCCAAAATAGAGAAATATAAATATCGCACAAGGTTGCATATGCTTGAGAAACTGCAAACGCTACCGGCCTTTCCAAGAAGACAAAAATATAACTATTAGGATTTTTTACTTGTGAAAAAATGCCCTGGAATAAGAAAGCTGCTTTCTCCCGCTGTTTGTAAATGTACTAGTAATGAGGGAACATTGTCAGCAATATGTCGATTAAATAAGCACTGTTCATCGACTCAGCGGAGCTCCAAAACCATGGCTCGTGTGCACTGTAAATTGTTGGCATGCGCGAATTTCGCTTGTTTTCTTGCACCATCTTTCTTTGGTTTTCATGTACATACAATGCAGTGGTTTTATTATGCGCCGTCTCAAAAATTATTCTTTTGCCCATGTTCAGACACTGTGTGTCTAAATGATGTAACATGCTTTTGTCCAGACTTTTCTGTGTAGTACTACGATAACAACAATGACAACAATAACGACGACGGCGACGGAGGCAACGCCACAAATGTGTATCTGAGCACAGCCTGACGCGTCAATGTGCCACACTGATAAAGCGAAACAGTTTGGATTTATTGGGCTACTTTTCACAAATGTAAAAAAAATAACGAAGAAAGGTCATTGCCGTTAGTAGTTATGCTATTTTTGAGAAGCAGTTCGATCTGCAAATAAAAGCCATGTCATGTTATGTGTAGCCATGTCAATCCAGCAAAAGCACCAATCAGAAACATTTTTCTCTGAGAACGCTGAGTTCCGCAGGCGGTTCAAGCCTTCGCAGTGCCGCTGCATCTTCAAAATTTATATCCGGATCTACACAAGTGCAAGCAAGCCTTTTGTGGGAGACATGGCTGAAACGAAGACGTGAATCCGTCTGCATGAATATTCTTAAATGTTTTCTATACATTGCCGCCATTCGAGAGGTGTTTCTCTATTCAAATGCGCATATAGGAGTATCGTAGGCGCATTCTGCTTGTAACTGTAAATAAGTAAAGGTATTGCTGCCTTATTATGACAGTTTTGATATTACTATTCTAACATCCACATCAAGTGTCCATCTTAGGAGCAAAACCGCACTTCCCACTTTACAGATTATGAAACAACAAACTCAAAAGCGTGCCCTCAAAGCATCTAGCGCTGTTGAGAATCCTGGCATACGGAGCACCGCTTTCAAATATTGAGCCGACTAGGAGAACGGTAAAAAATGTAAGAATGGTCGAAATACGCCGAGACGTAAAATAGCGTAGACAGCAACAATAACAACAGAAAAAAAAGGAACCGCGGGCACCGTCCACACAAAACCAGAGGCCACTTCCCGTCCACATACCAACAGTCGAAAAGAAACTTTGACAAATATAAATAAGTAAGACATAGCACAAGGAGAAAATACAAGAACTCGTTCGAAGGAACACAGTTTTGAAGTAGGTAGTAAAAAGAAAAATGAAAAGCTTTAGGAAGTCGTAGGGAAAGCGAACACGTTGATGGAAATATGATGCGAAGCCTCACATTGGCCGAGATTACACATAAAACTTTTTCGGCATCACAGTCTACTGTTTTATGCATGGCTACATAGAAAGCATCTCAATGAGAATGACAAAATGTGCACAGGATGAGGTAGTGCAGGTCATGTTTTCCCGAAAGGAGTCTTACGCTACAAAGGTTCCTAGAAATAAAAATAAGCCAATCCCAATGCCGGACGGATTACTAGCGAATCCGACTGGCATGCGGCAAAAAAAAAAAAAGGCTTACGAACAAACGGCCTTGTGAATTTAGCTCCAGCTGCCTAGCTCACAATATCGAGTATTCAGCCCATCGTTCCACTTCACAATGACTTGGGTTAGGTTGAACAAAAAGGAGAAAGTGCCTCTGACAGGCTGGCCGACGTTTCGATAGGATGAGCTATCTTTGTCGAAGGCGCCTCGTCATCCTTGGCATGTTAGTTTTAAGGTGGTTAGTGTTAAGTCATGTCCAGCGATGGCGCGTGTCGCTGTTGGTAATTACCACCAGCGACAAGCGCCACCGCTGGACATGACGTCCAGGCAATAAAGAACGGTACTCAGAAAGTCCTCTCGCTTTTTGACGTGAATTCTGCAAACTCGCTCAGCTCAGTGCTGGCGCGCGCTCTTCGCCGAGCCAAGGCGTCCGAAGGCAACACAAAAGACGGCGCAGCCGCAACGGGACGGGCAGCCAAGAGACCGAAGGCCGTAAGGAAGAAGCACTGATGGAAGTAGGCGAGAAGGAAGCGAGAGAGGCATCGTCATGGCGGCCGCGCCGTCGAGCAACAGGATGAGGCGAGAGGAGATGGGGGATCGGCTGCTTGGAAACGAGACTCTCTCCGGTCGCCGTTGCCAGGGCAACCACATCCATCGTGGGATGGGACGAAGTGGCCGAGCCAATACGTTCGCCAGGAGTATAACAAAAAGGAGAAGGCATAAGGAGGAGAGCGTCCCGCTTAAAATTACTGCCACTGTTGACGGTGGCGGGGATGGTGGTACTGCTACTACTACTACTAGTACAACGACAACAACAACTACTACTACTACTACTACCACTACTACTACTACTACTACTACTACTACTACTACTACTACTACTACTACTACTACTACTACTACTACTACCACCGCTACTACTACTACTACCAGTGCGGCTATTACAACTACTACTACTGCTACTTCTACTGATGATACAAGAACTAACAAGAAGAAGAAAGAAATAAGAAAAGTTAAGGCAGAAAAGTAAGCCTCGGCCCCAGGTTGAATTCAATTGGTTTTAATTCCCAAGATGCGTTTGTAATTGCCATATCGCTTTCACTCATTATGGTACGTTCTCTACCACAGTTGATCGATGTCTGTTTGAGGTGACGACTTGAAAGCGTCGTTCTATTAGTAGAAACTCTCGGCCGGGAGATTTTCTGTTCATTATCCGGCTTTCGTCTCAATGTACCTTTAATGTGTGCGCTTTATTTTGTACTATATCTCGGTAGTTTTTCAGATAGAAGTCACAAAGTAGTGGGGCACTATAGGCCAGGCATACAAAGCGGGGGTTAGTCTTTTTTTTCCCTCTATAAGATTGCACTTGGAGTCCTCTAATCTAAAGCTTCTGGTTATGTCAGGCCGTTGCATCTTTACACGAGCCATTTCGGCCAATGAACTGTTTTGTGTATGCAAGCCCTGCCCGTCGAGGGCACGCCAGAATGGTGTATACGTTACAGCACTTATATTAAGATTGTTTCTGCAAATGTCCCTTAACGACGCTGAGCGTCGTTTGTAACTCACCTTCCGAACATTGCTCTCTTGGGAATCGTTTGTTGATCGTCATTGATGTTGTTCGGCTGTTATTCCTTGTCAGAAACTGCTGTCGAATTTTGTAAGCAAGCCCGCTGTCGTACGCTGTACAGGTTAGTACAGGTAAGTCCTGAGCACCGCTACTTGGATTTCACGGAGCGCATGCGGAGACTGAGTGATTGAAGGCCACAGATGTGTCAAGTTTAAACGACGCCTTTGATGATTAGCCACCTGCTAATCGTGACATACTTTATTGAGGCGAAAACCGTAGATACCTCATCAAACGCGAAAATTGACCGTCGGCGTCCGCCATCGACCGCGTCGGCGTCAACACAAGTGGCGCAAAAATCATCAGCATGTGATTACGTCATCATATGGCGCAGCATATCGTGACGTTAAATGCCGACGTCATTACATTACATCGCCGCTTGGTCAAAGGTGGGCCGATCACGGAGGCACTGCGAAACCAGGTGAGGTGTAGAAAGCTTTCGGATCAATACACCGACTGAGAGAAAGAAGACGGTCGTCGCCTTATAGTCGCCTTAGGCGAACGCATAAGGGCTCGTGCCATGTTGTTCTTCCCTCTTGTCTCTCGTTTTTATTTCACGCTGTTAATCACCATGCATCCATACCAACTAGCCCAGCTTACCATTATTTTGGACCCTGCGAGTTTTTCACAGCCATGTCGCCGCTTGCTGTTCGTTATTCACATGGGATGGTTGGTCAGCCATGGGATGGTTGGTTGCATTAAAGCCTGCTATGCCAATACACAGTTAAAATGTTTTAGCTGCCTGTTTTAGCTGCCCCATAAATACATACGCAGATGACACGGCGCATTTCAAGTAGAAAATTATGGGTCTTAACAATGAAATCAAAGTTGTGCCGACGGCAAAATATTGTTATCTCAATAAGTTGATAATGTTACCAATAATCACATGTAGTATAAGAGCCTGCTGATTCCCTTCCCTTTGGTAAACGAATGTGCCATGACTATCGATGTCGATTATCGAGGAGGAAAGCTCTCCGGATTTGGTTGACAAGCAAATACTGTGGTGCCAGCTCGCGTTTTCGCTTTGAAGTATCGTAATTTGTTCTTAACTGCTACCACAGAAATGAACAGAAAGCAATGCCAGAGAAAATAAAAGAGCAATTAATTACTGTGCTTAATTGAGATAGGTATTTTCCGGTCACTTTACCGGGGTTCAATCGGTTTATCTCTATGATCGATCGTGACTAACTAGCGC
This sequence comes from Rhipicephalus sanguineus, assembly GCF_013339695.2. NCBI lineage: Eukaryota > Metazoa > Arthropoda > Arachnida > Ixodida > Ixodidae > Rhipicephalus > Rhipicephalus sanguineus. The sequence goes on from NC_051180.1 coordinate 86,864,784, forward strand.
ATGACACAATGTATTAAGGTAAACGTTCTATTATGTAGCCCGCAAGTCGTGGTGGTCAGTTAGCCTAATCGTTGCAGATTACCGTAACAACCACTATAGAAGAGACATCGCAATGCCGACGGCTTGCTGTCCGTGCACGCACTCCCAAAACTGTCACCGCTTTCTGAAATGGAAAAAAAGACCATGACCGACGCGAAGAGGAACGTATATACCGCAAGGAAGGCAAGCGAGCCGCGAAAAGGGGGCGGCCAAATGGAGCCGTCAACCGAAGCGAGCCTGAATGGCCGGCGCTGTATAGCCGCGCACTTGCCGGCCACCAGGCCCTCTCGAAGAGGCGAGAGGCGAGCAGGAACCCCCTTTTATTTACGCGAGAAGGCGGCCGCGACACGGACGATGACGCCGCTCACTCCAGCCCTCCTTTTTTTTCCCTCTCGAATGCGATCGATATCGCCGTTGCGACTGCTTCACTACCACAAACACCCGCAAGCAGGCTCGTCGGGCACGGACTCGGTCGCTCTCGTCGCTGAGTGAGAGGCCGGTGACACAAAAGCGGTGAACCAGCTATAACGCGGGACTCTAGCGAAGTACCTTACGGACCGTACTTACTGGTTCACCCTCTCCTCCTGAATCTGACGCTGCTGTAGCAGCCACTACGTCATCAAGAAGCACATCGTGGTGCTAAGGGTGCTAAGTATAGGAACATTCGCCCAGTCGTTACAATGATTTCGCGATGCGTGGGCGCTTCCTCACAGGGCACCCTTTTCTTGCTCGCACCGTCACGCCTGCGTGGGCCGTATAAAACGGCGGTTTCATCCAGATGCCCCGGCGGCGTACTCGCGCAGCCGCAAACAAGCGATGCCTGATGGGCGAAACCGAGACGATAAGCGGGAGTTGCTTTGATGAGTCAAGGGGCGGACGCGAAGCACGTATGTGGAACGAGCTATATCTTTGATGCCTGGCCGAGTTCGGTGACTAGAACGGTAGATGCGAAGCTGCGCTGCGCGTCGATTTCTGTGGCGATTGCTTTTGTATACGCTCCCCCGGAGAGTGCGATAAGAGTGGATTCGGAGTGTACATAGGTGGTCACGATGTGGCTGACCGTGTCCAGGCGTTTTACACGTGTTCTCGACGGTCGTGAGAATGTCTTTGGGTGCGCCATTGTACAAGTATTTGCATGGTTCATTCAGCGGCGATGTAATGATCTCCCCTTCACTCTGTATAGGACCTCCTCTTCAGCAGCTTCGCACTCATGAGATGAAAAATCCTAACAGCTATGCTAAACTATGCAAACGGAAGGAGTCCGCGCCGGTTAGCACGCCGGTTCTACCGATCTGTTGGCTCGGCGGCACCAAAAAAATCACGCCATATCCACGGAATGAATGATGATAAGTGGGCGAAGCTCGAGAGGGGGAGATCATCGGTAAACCGTAACTCTCCCGTAAAAGTTAGCCCATTACATCATTAGAAAGACGTAAGACTGTGCGTATATTATACAAAATCAACTTTATTTGTTCTTGTTCGTTTGTTGTTTCGTTTCTTCGTTTGTTCTTTTCATTTCGTCGTTGTCATGGCGGCTGGATTGCGAGGTCCTCATTATGACGGCTTTATGGTCCGTGAAATGAGCGAGAGAGGTTCTTGTACTGGCTGCAGTGGGAAGTTTGCAAACACTAAGTCTATGCACGTCCCTCGGATCGTGGTAGGTTGCATATACATCTGAGTGCGTATTTACGTCGCCTACACTCGTTACTTCAAGAACAAAATCAAGTTGTCGGACTCACCGTTGTGCGTTCAGTGTAACGTCCTAGAAGACCTAAAACACGTTCTCTGCGAATGCAGGCGATACGCAACAGAAAGACGATCTCTGAAGGCGGCTTTGCACCTTCAACAGGACTCGTGTTTAGAACTGCGGCACATTCTGGGCCCATGGCAAAACAGCACCTGTGCGTCACGCGCAACGAAAGCGCTGCTGACTTTCTTGCGGGCCACAAGCCTGACCGAAACTTTGTAAACAGTGTAGTCTATGTATGTATGTGTGGTTGTCAGTGTATATATCATAATCATCACCCTGGAGCACCTGGAGTAGCATGTCAGGCGAATAGCCAGGCAAACATCTCCAGCTTTTCATTAAAACATTCTCTCTCTCTCTCTCTGAGTGCGTATTTGGAAAGCATGTGCTGCACGATCCAGTCATTAGAGTCTTTTAGCAAGTTACGAAAATACGGTACGCAAATACGGTAAGGCAGTGCGGTAGCGTTCCTCCTTTCCGCTGGTTGTGCTTTGGCCGCTGAACGACCGGGAAAGGAGGAGCGCTACCGTACTGCCTTACCGTATTTGCGTACCGTATTTCCGTAACTTGCTAAAAGACTCTATTGGCAATGAGGACCACGTTGAAGTCCCAACCAGCACAAACTGACGGTTCTTGTACTTGTTGTCGTAGTCACGTAACGCAGCGTCTATAAACGACTTGACGTCCCCGATAGACAGGTTGGGTGCGAGGTACACGGTCATGACGGCGACTAGCAGACGGCGACTGAATCGGTGGACCGGTGTTTCGACGCGTGGTGGCGATTCCGGGCTCGATTGTCGGCTCCGCGATGGAGTGCCAAGCATGAAGCTTACCCCGCACCTCCACCAGTGTAACGACGTGGGATCGACGAGGACACGGAGCACGACAAACAAACACGCTTTATCGATCAGAGAAAGAACTGCAACGTCTTCTTCGTCCCTGCGCTGGGCCAAGAGAGAGAGAGAGAGAGAATTAACTTTATTAAAGGTCCTGAAGGGGCCGGGCACCCCTTACGGGGGCCGGCCGGTGGCTCCGTTCCTCGGTGGCAGGCCAAGAACACTCACGCTGCTTCGTTGCCATCACCACTGGCACATACGCGCGGCATAGGCGGTCACGTACGACCTAGGAGGGACAGACCCACGGCTTTAGGAGCTTCGCCCCTAATAGCTTTCATAATGTGCACGGAGCAGGCTGAGCAGGCTGGGGACTAATTCATCCGTTTTATATAAAGGCTTTCTTGCCAGAATATATTCGGAAAGTGCCTTCCTGAGTACTTCGCTTGACTGCGCAAAAACAACACCCGAGGAAAGGTAAGATCCCCTCCAACGATCACAGAATCATGAAGCCCGAGGACTATATCTGGTCGAAATTAAAGAGCACTATGTGAACTGCACATGAACAACGCATTTAGGGTTTGACTTTTCGTGTGCGTAGTGCCGCCGACACCAGTGTTGGAAGGAGGAGAAAAAGGTCAGTGGCAGGTCGCGCAGGCAGAAATCTGGTTGTTCTAGCACAAAAGCAAAGGCCTCTATGGTCGTCTTCGACCGGCTTTTGCGTCTGTCCCATCCGTTACAGCCGGTGCGGAAAACGGGAAATATATGCGTGCCATCACGGTCCGCTGACTGCGGAGGACACTGCACGCTCAATGAAATCATCGCCTGACATAGAAAAGCTGTTGGTGAGCCTGATACAAAGCGCAAGCTCCTCCGCCTCGAAGCCTTTCATATCATCACGGAGGCGGCGTAGCTCCGACGCCTCACGGAACCCGCCTCTACAGAACTGCTACGGGCCAAGAACGCTTTGATGCATCAGTGGAACGTTCTCAAAACGGCACGACGGGCAAGTGCTAGATCTCATCATCAACGACTACAGCCGAGCCTAAAGGGGATTAGTGGAGTTCGGGTGCCCCTTTCTCCAGTGTGGACCGAGAAAGCCGTCTCTCGTATGTCGCTGATGAGAGGAGACTTCGACAGGGTAAATTCAGTTCCTTTATTCCGATGCGCACTCGGAGCGTTCCGAAATTCTTCTCTCTTCGGCCCTCTCCTCGCGTCTGTTAAAAACACTGCTGCACGGGGGGTCTTCACAAGTTCAGGCACGGCGCTCTCGAGCGAAGGCCACGTTCACACGGTTCGAGCACGGTGCTCGGATGTCTCCAGACATCGAGATCTGCAACACCATAGTCGTCGGGTCATTTGGCTCGGCAGAGTCGCAGTCCGTGGCAAGTACTTCATGTCGTGAATCGGAGCCCTGAGGTCGTTGAGCAGACGCTCGCTGCCGTCGCTGTCCGAGTCCCCCGCGATGGCTTGCGCCCTTGTACGACGCGCTGACGGAGATGTTCCGGCCAACACTATCACGCGTTTCCGAAGGCGCGTTTCCAGGAAAGCACCTCCCGAAGCCAGCTGATATGCGTGCCGACCCCCGGCATTCGCCCGCAGCTCGGTTTTGTTTATATGAGTCGCAGGCGCCGCATTGCTCCACGCGGCATGCTTTAAAGTGGCTTTCGAATTCGAGAATCAGGAGAACATACTGTCACCTCAATTCGACTAGTGGACAGGCCCTGCAGCCCCCATAGGAATTAACAGCAAAGATAGATTGCTTCTGTGCCGATTTTGTTAGCGAAGCATACTCAAGCGACGGAACAGCTCCCGGGAAATGTCTCGTGACTGACAGCGGCTAGAGAAGACATATAAAAAAAACATGGTTGATCCCTCCGTAATATGAACCGGTATAACACGAAAGTAAAAACGTGTCCTTACAGAAGTAGTTGAATGTTTACTGTACATTGATATAAGAGAGCTTGCACAATGTTTATTGGTGTTTGGCAGCTACAGCACCGTTTAACGTGGATGCACCCACGTTGACGCTTGGTGGTACATCTCATTCTGACGACTAACGTCCATGAACAATGAATAAACAAACCCTTGTGGTAGCTGATTAACAACGCAACGCAGGTCGTGTCTCCCCTGTAGCCGGCCGCGATTCTTCCGGGACGAGCGTAAGCGGGGAACGCGGTGTGCAGCCAGAGAGGTAAGTGCGCGTCGCAGAGCTATTTTCGCTATGGATGGATGATATGAGCGAGGCCGACGCTTGGGCTAAGGTCGCCACCTCGCGATGTGTTAAGGCGTTGACAAAATTGCACCCCTCCTATTGGAAACGCGCCGAATGGGACGGACGCCTAGCAACGACGCGTTGCAGGAGCTAATCGCGGAGGCCACGCTCATGATGCATTGTTTCACTTTACCGCTCCCAGAGAGCGACACCACTCCGCCGACCAAGAACACTGTGAGAGGAAAGCCTCGAGAGTGTGTGACCATGGCGCAGTGGATGGCGTGCCCGGCATCTGCTGTCGTGGACCGGGAAAGCGTGGGTTCGTCGACAGAACTTTTTTCTTTGCCATTTGATCGTGTGCATTTTTCGACGTCATTTCCGTGACGAGAATACGTCACTGAAGTCTTAGTGAGCCCCGACATAAAACACTTTTGTCTTAAAAAAGGATTGTCCAGGGCGACCTTGAATTACAGCTACCACAAAGAGGAGGACTTGTCAAGAGGCCTGGTTGAGAGAACACTGCGTCCAGCACCAGACGTCAGCCACGTCAGGCCGTTCTGAGGCGCTCTAACCTAAAGTCCCTGAAAAATAACTAAAGTAGCGCCAACTGCGTCCCTTCGCCTCTGCCTCCTCTCCTAGCAGCAGCATCAGCGCCTCTAGGGTGTCCTCTGGGAAACTAAGAATTTTACCTGCTGTAGAGAAAACACCTTCTTTCTGCTGTTTTACCGGTGATTGCTGCCACTGGCACAATAGGTCGGCATCCCGAAGCATCCAGAGCCACCGTACGAACTGACTCAAGCGCGGTCGACCGCGCACCGTGCACCGATCAAGTAAGCAACCGAGACGTGGACAAACAAGATGGCGTTCGTACGACCTTCTGAAAAACTAGTGCGCCACTCTTAAAAACTAGCCATTTCTTAGCGCCGTTTTCAGTTTTCAGTGGCGCTGCCATCAGGAGCGAGCACTTTTGCCTACTAAAACATTATGTACCGTACAATTTTATACTGTCGGACACCATGAAAAGACGCCACTTGCTTCTGTACACATTACATTGCCGTATCTATCGCTATTAGGAGCTGGCTCGCCAGTTTGTTAAGCTGGAGCGAAGTCCCTCGCTGTAACCTGCAGCCATCCATTCAACGCGTCGTGGAACGCGAAGAGGAACGCTACGCGCGTCGTGCCTTCCCTCTAGTGTGGCCATTATTTCTCAGAGGGCGAGCGTGGAACGCGGTCGACAACCAGGCGAGCGTCGGACAGCTATATTTTTCACTATATTTAGGGCCACCTTGTCGTGCGCGTCTCGAGCGCAGTTTTCAAATTGAAAGAACATTAGGAGCATTACGTCTAGAAGTGTCGACAATGGAGAATCAGACGCTCTTAGATATTTCTTGTATATATACTTCATCAATGTGTATATATTTGTAAATTGGGTACATGGTTCATCAAAATTATAAACTAATAAAACGTGTATATATGTATGTATAACAACGTGTGTCACGTCTTCATATGATGGTAGATGACTTGTACGGAAGAATGACGGGTTTTCCTGATCTTCTCCGAGCCAGCTCCTCAAGCATAATTCACTTCGTGGAAATGGCGTGATTTTTTTAATACTCCTTATTTCGCGAACTTTTCGCACTGCGTCACTTAGAAACGCAGCGCCCTCGGGGGCGCTAGCGGAATAATTGCACTAGCCTCTCTTTCTGTCCAATAGCCATGCTCTGCGAGCGTCGCAGCTCAACTAACTTCATCTGCAATCTACAAAGCGCATGAGAGAGGAGGTGCCTGCACACTGACACGAATGGCGCTACTTTAGTTGTTTTTCAGGGACTTTACTCTAACCTCCTACCACGAAGCGAGACTGAGATCTGATCACGTGACTCCTGCAGCTTTCATCCTTGCGTGACGTCAGCATTGGCTGTATGTGCAGTGGTTCCTCGGCGCCTGCGCGCCTTGTTTGTTTTCAGCAGAAGACGCCGGAACGTGTTTCCAATGATGACTGCTCTATTATAGCCCTGTGCTCTATTAGCCAGCGCAGTGCCCAAAGCTTTTCAGTGCACGATCAGGCGCAGGCTTTGTTATTGTTATCAATATGATTAATCATGTAAACGTAATTAACAACCACACAGTTAGATAAAGGAGCGAGATAGCTGCCTCTTGATAGGGTTATCACACCCACCCGCTTGATAAACGGTTGAGTAAATACTTTTGGTAGGCATGAACGGCCTCACTAATAAGCCAATCACTTGCGCGAGGAAAAAACGGAAGGCGAAAGCGAAAAGACAAAACCTGAACTTAACAATTGCAAGGGAAAACGTGAAGAAAAGGAAAGCAGTGATGTGAAGAAGATGACAAGAAAAGTTAAGGAAAAGTCGCAAAACAACGGAACAGTCTTAAGCAATTTTATATCCTATGAAAGAGGCATTACTTTCTCCAATGGCAAGGATCATCGCGTAAGAGTTTCATCTCCCTTACTGTGCTCGTTTGTATTGAAACCCGACATTTCAAAGCAGCTAGTTCAGTTCTTAAATAACTTCTTAGGAAATAGTTTATTACTTGGCGTCAAGAGATTATGATGAACCACTGAAACAATGGACGCTAATGAAGAAAGACATCTCTGCCACAATCGCAGCCACTCGAGTCCTTCCTCAGCGTAATCAAAGGAACGTTTTCATAAGAGAGAGTGCGGCCTCCTTTATTTCAGTGAATGTCATTTGAAGCACAGAGATCGACTTCTCCTGAAGAAACAAAGGCAGCGATAGTTGTGTCAAAACGAACAAAGCCTGGCTTGATTTATGCTCCTTCCCTTGTGGCTGGTTCAGGAACTAACAATGATGCGTTCTAGACCCCCGCGCTTTCGAACGCCCAGTTTCGAACGCCCAGCTCTTTGAGGTGAGCACTTAGCGATCCCCGTGCCAATCAGGCTCGGGCGCTTTGAAGTCAGAAAAACTCGCTCAGACTGATGCATCTTCATTGTTAAATGAGACTTCGGAGAAATATAGAAGCTAAAGTGCAGCAAAAAAATTTGACAATAAGAGATTTATCATTTAAGCTATAGCTTTAGGTTTCAGTATAAAATAATTGTAGATTTCTTTTCTTGTAAGGCCTGCAGCCAGAGCGACAAGCCCAATTCTACCTTCAGACTTAATCTATTGGGCCGTAAGGCACTTTTAGGTATCTGTAACTATTTTTAACCCGAACTTTCAGAGTTGTTGAAAATGAAGAAGTCCTTGAATGAATCAATGAATGAATGAATGAATGAACGATTGATTGATTGATTGATTGATTGATCTAATGGAATTTTTGTCTTGCTCTTAACATAATGAGCATATAGCTCGCCAGAAGAAGTACTAATATATCCTCGATGTTCAACGTTGAGTCACCAAAAGATCAACGCCAAAGCCCGCATCTGTACACGAGCAAACCGGAAAGACTGCGCACAACGCGCGTCTAAAGAAAAGAAAAAAAAATGCCGGCATATACCATGTATTGTGGGAATTGGTTACAGGCGAAGTAGTCATCGAGTAGTTGTCTACGCTGCATTTTTAGCTTTGAGCCAAGTGTTACGATGTGGATCGACGTGTAGTGCTTGTGTAAATGGACTAGTAGTTGTGCATATCGTGGGCTTACCAGGCATGTCCACTACACTGGCGTTTAAAGGGTGGCTTATGGCCCGAGGTAATGTCAGCATTGCCGTTAGAGCACAGAAGTCCGTTTTATCGAAACGAAGTGCATGGTACAGTGCGATGATGTGCATATCATACGTACTGTTCGTCAGCGTATTCGTTCTGGTTCGAGCAACGCTTGGATATAGCTTGCCGAGTCAGAGGGGTGGATATCTAAAGATTATGACATTTTTATATAAGTGGATAGATAGCTAACACTGCAACCACGGTGGACGTTTCCCCGACATGACACCTGCTTAGGGTCTTTTTACAAAACAGTTTCAAGATCTGTCGTGGCAGAATACCTAACTACCACACAGATTGCCCGAGTTCGATTCCGGCTCGAAACCTGAATTTTATTATTTGCATCCGTCGGGATTTTTAATCGCCGACAACGCTGCCGACATCGGCTTTTCTGCGATACGGGCTCCTTAACGCTCTCGCGTTCAGATTTCTAATGTCTGTTACCGCCGTTTACTGAGTTGACATATAACTGTGAATCACCTGTGGCACATACCCGCATACAAGGGGCCACGGAATGCGGGTATATGCCACACATGCCTGGGGGAAAGGGTTTCATGAAGTACGCGAAGGGCTTTTTTTGCCATTCACGTTATGACCTGGCAGTCATGTTCGCCATGCACGCATACCCTCCTATGCTAATTTTGGTATATACCAAGTTAAGGAAGTGGCCATGAGAGCTCCCAGACATAAGCGGCTAGATAGAGAGACAGATACAACTAGATAGATAGACAGGTAGATAGAAACGGCCAAAGTACCTTTGGTTCGCTCAAAAATGCTTCGCATTCAAAACTCTTCATTCGGTAATTATTAACGTTACATGTTATCTCGAAACGCATACTTCAGTTCGAAACTCTGATGTTCAGCTGGTGAAATTTAGGTATTGGCGCGATACCAGCGCGAACTTCGGCTTGGCTGGATTATAAATGACGTCGCTGGCGTGCTGATATATCCTTAAACTTTTACAAAAAGTGGCACACTATACTACTTTTACCCTTCCCTAACTGTATGACAGCCATCCAGCCACGTCGCTGGTTCCTGCCTTTCCTCCTTGCTCCCCTTTTTTTTCTCTCTTCGTCAATAGCAATAATACTCAAAGCTGTTCGTAGGCCCTCATAAGCCTGCACCACACAATGCAGCCTTCCTCAGCACGTGTAGCGCTATGGGACACTTAATAGAGTCGTAGCACCCGCTTTTAAGAACAACAACAAAAGAAAGCGATACTCAAAGAACAGTGAGGAAGGTATACCCTGTAATGGTCTTTAAGATTACTAGGTACCTGTCATTAAACGTTCATATAAACGTTCTAACTACCGTTGCAGTTGTAGCAACACTGCAACAGGTGAAGAGAGGAGGTCGAAGAGCTAGAGAAGGTTAAAATCGTAAAGATAACGCGCTTCTGTTAATGCAACAAAGACGTTCATTATTAACACCGAATGCTTCTCGCCTCAACGAAAGTGTCCGCTTCCTCTATGACAACGAGTCCAGAGGTTAGAGCAGCCGCTAAATAAAAACAGGGAGGACATTCGTGCGGATGCAGGGCGGGTCCTAGCTGGAACTCGCAATGAAAAAAGAAGCAACGCACAGTCTCGCAGCAGCGGATACAGCCGTAATTCCCGGCCAGGGTAATTTTTTAACCGCGCTGTCACCACGTGAAACGAGCGCTGCTGGAAAAGGCCCGAGCAAAGCGCCGGCGTCAGTGCCTTTAGTGCCGGGGTGACTGGGCACGTTGCAAAACAACGTCATACAGCGGGGGCAAACGAGCGCGCGTCGCACTTTATACCGCTTCTAATGACTCGCGTGTGCTGCAACTGCTGCGCCTTAGCCGAGGACAAAGCACATACAGGAAACGAGGCGGCAGACTGTACACGAAGGGCGTGAGCTAGCACGACTCCCCGACCGCGCAGTCACTCCTCTTACCCGCTTTGCCCCCGCGTGCGTCGCTAGCGTTATAAGCGGCAACGACCGCGTAAACGTCTCCAGCTCGCCGGTATACAGTGCCACCGTGTACGGGGACAGCCGTCGTTCGGCAAGGGCGCGGTCAGCGAACCAGGCAGTGGAACGCTGCTGCAGGACAGGATCCCGGCTTCTGCTACTGCTGCTGCTGCTGCTGTTGTTGTTGTTGTTGTTTAGTTCTGCTGTAGTTACGCAGGGTTGGGCGGAACTCTGGGTAGTGTCGGCCCCTTGAAACCTTAAGGCCCGTATTCACACGGACATCTTACAGTACGTTTTTCGTAAGAGAAAGTTTCAACCAATCGTGATGCTGTACATACGATTAGTGAAATATGCCAGCCAATGGTTAAGAGCACTTACGAACGGAAACGTTCTTAAATTTGCTCTCAATTTGTCAGCGCGCGTTTATATAAGCGTCCGTGAAAAGGACTCCGTAAGTGGTCAGTGAAGGCACCGATCGAAGACTGAACCTTGTTTCCCTAAACAAACTTAAATGAAGGTTATTTCAACAGTGAGTCGAACAAAGAAGAATGAACACAAGCTCGCACATCTCGCACATCATTTAATTGGTCAGCCACGGTAAGCCTACTCGCAGGACGCTTAGGCCGGCCACGTCGCGCTATCGAACTCGCTAGAAACCCGTCCATTCCCGTTCCCGTTACGTCAAACTTTAAGCCCCACCCCCCCACCCCACCCCTCCCCTTCTGTTTGGCGGGGCCGCGCTAATGAGGCTGCCGACACGTCTCAGAGACCTTTTCCTCCCGGCAGGGAATCCCCGCGCATCGACGCTAATGACTTGGCACCCACCGTTGCAAATTGCCGCCCAGCGCAGCGCGCGACCGGGCTTGCGCACCGGACGCCGCCGCGTTTTCTGCGAGACTTCCACTGCCGTCGCCGCCGTGGGCGCCGGATACGAGGATTGACGCCAAAGCCCCCCGTTTGAGAGCCGTGCTTTGAGAAAGCTTCTTGCCCGCGAGGCACTCTTCATCTAAACTTCGCACTCTGAGAGAGTCTGTTTAACGATCCGTCTGGGTAAGTCGGCCCCGTTATCCGTGATCGTCGAACTGACTGAGCACGTGATAGAATAAGATGGCCGACTCAGACAACTTATTGCAAGTGCACGTGTTACAGGGCGCTTGCAAGTATACTAAAGGGTGCGCGAAAAAGAGAGACAAAAAAAGCACAAAACGAGCTCTACGTACAGCGTCGTGTACTGTTGAATGGAACCCTTTATAACGCGTTACTTAACTGGCTGCAAGACACACGTGCTGGCAGAAATATGCACTGCGTACGTAATCAATATAATATACATATTTATGTACAGTGGCGCTCAATATGAGTTGAAACACGGTGGTCATGGTTGAAGGGGCCCTAAGCCTACACTGCAACACCGGCAAACGTTCAGTTAGTTTTGAAAATACCAGCAGTCGAAACCGTGTTTATTTCACTATTTGTTTTCTATATCGGTGCCGCCGTGCAGTGTTGGCGCCAGTTTTACCACGGGCAACATGTTGCAACTCATATTGCGCACGACTGTATGTATGTATGTATGTATGTATGTATGTATGTATGTATGTATGTATGTATGTATGTATGTATGTATGTATGTATGTATGTATGTATGTATGTATGTATGTATGTAGTATGTATGTATGTATAGTATGTATGTATAGTATGTATGTATGATGGTATGTATGTATGTATGTATGTATGTATGTATGTATGTAGTATGTATGTATGTATGTATGTTTAACATATCCTGTTATGGTAGTCCGTGACCGTGATTTCTCACGAAACCGTGACGTTCTTACGAAACGCATACTCTACTTTGCCTTTTATGACACATTATACACAGAGAAGCTAATTAACGTTATTATCGAGCATCAGTAAGCGGCACTGACTGATTGAGACATCTCCGTTGACCTTTGAGTTTGCGGACCAGCTAGCCCACGCGGATGATGGCAAGTGCCCCATAAACCGTATCACACTGCAATGAAAACTGAGCAGGTAAGTTTTAGCGCCACACCGGGACCTGGAAGAACCAGAAGAAAGAAAAAGCACCATCCTCAAAGAATGCGCAGCGTTTCGTCGAAATAGCCTCCGATATAATATTGGCTATATCTACAACGTCCAGCATTGCCGACATAGCATTACAACTTCCATACCAGATGTGCATCAAAGTGCCTTTAGGCTTTTTACGTGTGGGTGGCCCATTAGTCAGGCTATAAATCTTGTTCCTCGCGTCCTCTTTTTTCTTGTTTTCGCACGGCTGCTTTATATTTTCGCTATTCTTTCGGTCTTTCTTTCTCATTTCCTTGCGCCTACATCGGCTAGGAAACTAAAAGCTACTCTTCCGTGAACCTCCCTACTTTTCCTTCACATCTCTTTCTTTCTCTCTCTCCACGAGATCTTTTGTAAGGCATCACGCGGTAGCATTAAAAGCCCGGAGTAGAGAGACCAACGGCAAAATAGCAACAATGCTGTGTCGGGGTAATTGGCACGTAGTTAGTTGGACAAACTCTTGGCGAGTGCTTTTCCGTGCTGAGCGTGGGGTCCGAATCAGCGGGGAACACTAAGAACAGTTGACTTTGCACTCCCTCCCCAACAAGGCATACAAAGGAAACAACAAAAACGAAAGAACACGATAAAAGCAAACCAAAATAACTGAAACCTTTTTTTTTCCTATCTTTAACTTTCCAAGACTGCCCAATAGAACTACCGCATTGTTTTCACAGTCGCTTACACGACGATTGCTCAAATTGCTCAAGTGACTTTCGCAATGGAAGAACGGGATAAAAGAGCACGCCTCCGGGAGCTGGAGTCAGACATATATAAATGTCATACTCACGAGGATAACGTGAAAGTACGGGCAAATATGAAAGAGGGTGAGGATAGTTCTCTGTTCTATACGTGACCGATCTGGCCGACGACGAGTTAGCAGAGGCGTGCGTGAGTATTTCGCCGAAGAGGCAGCGAGGTAAGGAAGATGACATCCCAGCTCGTAGAGAGGAGGCGCCATCGTTACTGTGTGGGAGAAGGGCGAAATGCAGGAAAGGGAGTTGCTTACGCTATGCTCAACTCTTACACAGCAGCTTCGGACGTGTCCTCCTATATACGCCACGTTTCTCGGTTCCGCAAAAAAAAAAGAAAAAAAAATTTAAAGAAATGACGGTGTGCTAAAGGATGATTGTTGGGATGGGAGTAGGCGGCGAGCAAGCGGGACTACACTTCCCGAGGTGTTAGCTCCGGCGTAGGCGGTAATCGTTCCGTGGTGCCAGGAGAATCCTACGCCATTTGGGCGCATCAAAATATAAAAAAAAGAACACAACCGGAAGCAAAATAAAATGCCCCTTGCGCGGAGGTGAAGTTATTTAGTACTGGAAGGGGGGCGAAGCGTTCTTCTAATGCTGTTACGAAAGAGAGCACAATTAGATGTTGGGCTAACGGAAGCTGTCTTTCTTTTGTTTCTGTATTTATCATTCTTGAGCGTAGAGATGAGTTCGATAACGTGACCAGAGGGTTAATTGTGCGTTACTCGTACGAACGGGACGTGGGAGGTAGTTTATGGCGACCGTTTCGAGAACTGGCTGTACGTGAAAGGAACGAGTTCTGAGGAGCGAAACGAATTACTTTAGCGCGCTTCGAAGTGTCTGTTCACTGAGGGCCGAGGAAGCTGTTAAGATTTTTCTTTCTGTAACTCCGGCAATGTAGGCGTCGGTAAAGGTGATCTTTCGCTTTGCAGTTTAGTTAGAAACCTAGTTACGGCGAAGCCTATAGGAAGACTTAGGAAGATGGAAAAAGGAAAAAAAAAAGGACAACGCAGAACCAAAGGAATGACACCGTTGGCGTCGTGGCGCTGATGTTAGTGGACGAAATTTTTTTGTCACTGCTATTTTTACTACTACGTCTGCTACTAAGCATCGAAGAACGTTAAGCCGGGGTGTTAAAATAGAAACATGGAGGGCGTGCAAACGGTTGCGTGGGCCACGGCCTGGACTGCCGCCCACCTTAAGCAAAGAAGGAACACTTTCGACCTAACTCTACATGAATAGATGTTTCTCTCTACACGATAAAATGTACGTGATAGCTGGAATATCTAGTCGCCAAACTGGCAAAGTTTCTTCAATTTCTGCTGTTTGCCTTTAACCTGTCGCATTTGCTGCAATTATACCAGATATTAGGACTGCCTGGCATATGTTCTCACGGAAATGAAAAAAAAATAGAAAGTGGGGGTTTTTCGGACCAAAACCACAACATAATTATAAAACGACGTGCCCCGTAGTCACATTGTGGTCGTTTCACTACGTGTATCGTAAGTACTGCGTATCAGGATTTCTTTGCCATGCGTACAGTGTACTTAAGCGTCCCTTAGATTTTGCTCCCAACAGAATGTTGCGTGCTATGGCAGGGCATGAGCACAACATTGAAACCAATTGAAACGCCACATGTGGCCATCGGGCGATCACCACTAACGGTTTCGACCATGGCAAGCGTAGATAGATTCTGTGGATACTGGCCGAGGTATACATCGGCTTCTGGAAACGTGAGCCAACTTCTTCATTCACTGATGCTAAATGATAACAGAACTGAAAAAGGGTATTTTTTTTTAAAGCGCAATTATCTTCACGTCATCAGATGCCGCGTATCCATATTCTGCGCGGACAGAAGGCCTGGGGAACAAGAGAACCTGGACCAGTATACAAAAGGAAGCAACGAGGTTGCTGCGTTTCAATGCGCAAATGTCTTTTCGTTTGCCCATATACGTGAAACCTAAAAGCTCCCTAATTACAAGTCGCATAGCTTAACAACGACGCCCTCACGGCCACTGCAAGGTATCTTTTTTCCTCACGCTTCATAGTCGAGAAATCGGTGGGAAATTACGCGATCGTAACCGGGTCATCAGGAATGCGATAATGAAACCAAAATACGAAGGAGCCCTTTGGAAAACGCGCACACACGAGCGCCGGTTACAAATGTCCACGAAAGCAGAAAAAAAAAAACAAAAAAGAAAACAGAGAAAACAAACGCAGAGGGAGGATTGATGCTCGGGAACGAATCGCGACAGAAAATTGCTCCCACCGAGGCGGCAGATTACCCCGAGTGGCCGAACCACCAGGATACCTCTTTTGTTTATCGAACCAACCACGCGGTAACAAAGTTAGCAGTCCCAGAGAGACCGACCGATCCTCCGGTCTGTAGAGTGCAGCGTGGTCGCTTCCTTCGCTAGGTCGAGCTTGGGTCAAGCATGTAAACTGCACTGCTGGAAAAATGACAGAGAAAGAGCTTTCCTGCTTCTTTCCTGCACTTCTTGCTCCTTAATACATTAGTGAAAGGCAGGCTAAAGACAGAAAAGAAAAAAAAAACGTCAAGAAGACATCTGGTGGCACGGTTCAACAAACTCGGCCCTCTTGTATCTTTCGCCCACTAATTCATCACAGAAATATCACGTGATATCCATCTGCCTGCCAAGAGACATTCTATTGCAATAATAGATGTCAATAGAAAGCCAGCAATATCCGCGTCGTGATTTTTGTAAAGGCAGCTGTGTTTTTTCCCATCTCAAACCTCTGGCGAGGACATTAAGGAGCCTCGAAATGCGTGATTTACCACGTCATCTCTTTTGTGCAGCGGGACAACGTGTACTTGCGTAGTAGGTCTCTCATATCAGTAGGCAGTTTTAGGACAGGGTTCGTAACGTTAGCGTTCGTTGCGTACGATACGCCAATCTCGTCGCATAGCGTGCGTACCCAAGAGGATAGCGCGCCACGCATGCGCAGTGGAGACAAACGACAATGCAAACCTTTGCGTGGACTATTCGAAAACTGCATTCCGCAAACTGCATAAGCGTGAGGAGTGAAAAGCAATCCTTCGAAAACAGGCCATCAGATAAGATATTTCAAACATGCCATACTTTTATCAACAGACGGAAAGTTTTACTAACGAATAAAAAAAAAGAAAAGTCAAGTGCGGTCTTAGTTTCTTTGGTAAAAAAACCAACTCATTTTCCCAAATCGATAGAGAATACAATTTTGAAGGCGCACTCACCATGTATGGGAGATTTATGATAGCCGTTAACATCAGATACACAGAAAGCCAACAAGAACTCGACTTGTTTCTTACAGGTCACGTGAACAGAGCGTCGCACGCAGTTTCATTGCTCCATTTTTATGTGTCTATGCAAGCACGCTTCTTTCTTGCGTGGCAATGAGCCGTGTGCAATATATTACGTTTGCATTTTTTTGTTGTGTTTGTAGCCAACGTTACGCGCGCTGACATACGTATACGTTGGCCAAGGCACCCTGAAGCTGATTGATCAGC